>NC_133325.1:146869590-147129590 GCF_042186555.1 Aquarana catesbeiana
AAGCTGACAACACATTGGCATATGAACTCAAAACGGGGCCCGTAATTGCACATAGACAGAACAAAACAGTTTGTGATGTTCTCATACAAGCTGACCCTAGACATAAATATGCCAGGACTATACCGAGAATTTCCCAGAAGACCGTCTGCTACAAATGCCATAATTGCAATGTGTGTAATTCCCTCATATGTGGTGAACACTTCATGCACCCACATAGGGGTAACCGCTATCGCATAAAAGAGTACCTGAACTGTAACACTGACTACTGTGTTTACATCCTCAAATGCCCATGCACACTTACATATGTCAGCAAAACAACCAGCCCTTTTAAAAGGAGGTTTCAAAAACACAGAAGCGATATTAGACTTGCTCTATCAAAAACAGAAGAGGACAGGCAGATTGATCTTAACAAACCAGCGGCAGTGCATTTTGCCAAACATAGACATCAAATACACAAACTAAGGGGTATGGTCATTGAACACGTTCAACAACCCATTAGAGGCAGTGACCATGACCGTCAACTTCTACAACGTGAAGCCTATTGGATCCATACCCTGGGCACGGTCCATCCTGGAGGACCTAATGCCAACCTATCGTTTACATGCTTCTTAAATGAGATAGCTGACCTGTGTTCTTGACTTGAACGATGATCGAACTAATTTCTTTTGACCTTGGAGTTCCTTTCCTTTGTTTCCCCCCCTTTTTCTTTTCTCCCCTCCTCCTTTCTTGTAATTTTATTCACCTGTCTGGGCGATGGCCTAACGACAAACCTATGACAATGCAATATGGGACTAATTTTGAACGGTTGTGATCTTTTCACTTGTATCTTTCCCTGCATATAATGAACCTTCAGATTCAGTTGTTTAACATAGTTAACTAGGCCTTTTGCAACTAGGTTCTAAGCTTTCCCTCCTCCCTCCCCCTTCCCCTTTTGTTCCCCCCTTTCCTCCCTCCCCTTTCTTTACCCCTCCCCCCCTCACTTTCTCTTTCCCTTTTTTCTTTTCTCTTTCTTTCTTTTTCTTTCCATCTCTTTCTATGTTTCTTTTCTCTTTTTCTCTTATTTTCTCTTTTCCTTTTTGCCCCTTTTTCCTTTTTTCTCCCCTTTCCTTTTTCTCCCCCTCTTTTTTACATTTATTTTTATTTCTATATTTATTTTTATTTTTATTTCTATTTATTTTTATTTTTATTTTTTTCATCACTATTGTTGTCCCATTTTCCTTTCTTTTCTTTGGCTCTCTGCATCCTTTCTTTTCTTGACTTTACTTTCTCATCTATTTTCAACCATCTCTTTTGGTTCTCCAAACTCCTTGGTCCCAATCCCCCCTTTCTTCCTTTCGTGTTTCTCTCTTTTTTTTGTTCTTTTTAATTTCCTGTTCTTCTCTTCTTGCATCACTTACATTCCCCACATTCACTCCTCCTCTCCCATCTCCCTGGATTCGATGCAATCTGCATTGATGGGTGGGGCCAGCCGGCATCATCCGTTTCCATGACATCAGCGGGCCTGGCACTGCAGCGTCCCCTGTTGCTTGTTTACCGCTGGTGCATCACGCATGCGTGGCCAGCGATGACTGCTGTAGTCTGAGCGTACCTGCAAACATTTACCCCCACACGGGCGCCGATCTGTGTCGGACCGGGGTACGTCGACATCATGCGTCTCCATGGCATCGGCGGCCCCCGGCACAACAGCGCCCCGTTGCCTTGTTACCGCCATCGCATCGCGCATGCACGATCGGCGATTGCCATTGTAATGTAACTAATCCCTGCACTGGCGCTGATCGATATCTAGATTGTGCGATTCATATTTATGTTCCCTAGCAATGGGCCCGTCCTTATAGTGACTCAGGATCCACAATACCAAACCCTATATGAGAAAACATAGGTAGTGTCAGTGTGTTTTTTTATGTTAACCCCTCTTTTACATCTTTTTGGATCTGTTTAATTATGCTAACTTTTTGAGTCTTTTTGGCGGGATTTGTGACATCATACCTATCTGGGGGGTGGGAGGAGCTCTGGTTTTCTTTCTTTTCTGATTGGTTGATAGTTATTTAAATTCTTTCCACTGTTATCCCACGTTTACCACATGCCTGACGAAGGGGTCCTGCGTGACTCTGAAACCTTGCACCTTTCTTGTGTTGTGATCATGCAATAAACTACCCGTTTGGATGCCACTTTGTGCCGATCCTTGGTGTGCTGCCAAATATCTATGTTGTCATTTGAATTTTATGTCTGTACTAAATGTTCACTGATATGTTCACACATATAATTACAAATGGACAGCAGATTCATGCCGCAAGAACCCGCGGATTCCTGTGACCAGGAAGCCTGTACTAAGGAAATATTGGTTGACAGCTGTTGCCTCTGTCTGCATGTAATCCCACATGGGGTGATTACCTGCAGTTAAGGACTGTGGATTGGCCCTGGGCACATAAAGATTGGGTCTATAGTCGATCATCTTCCCTAACTGCAAGTAATAGCTCCACATTTGATTACATGTGGAAAAATGCGGCCTCTGTCAGATTGTAATTTATTTGTACAGGCTTCCCAGATGCAATTATTCGCATATACCTGTGATTCCCAGTGCAGAAAACTGCTGACTCTTGCCACAGGAATCCTCTGTCCATACATAATTGCCTTTCTGAATGTAACCACAAAACAGGCATTGGCTTTGCAAAGCGTTCTTAAAGCTTCAATAACGCAAATCAAATGCTTGTTTTTAATGCCCTTGTGAACACACTCTTATGCCTCGTACGCACGTCGGATTTTCTGATGGAAAATGTTTGAAAGGAAGCCTTTTGTCGGAAATTCCGACCGTGTGTAGGCTCCATCGGAAATTTTCCATCAGAATTTCCGTCACACAAAATTTGAGATCTGGATCTCAAATTTTCTGACAACAAAATACGTTGTAGGAAATTCTGATAGTGTGTACACAATTTCGACGCACAAAGTTCCACACATGCTCGGAATCAAGCAGAAGAGCCGCACTGGCTATTGAACTTCATTTTTCTCGGCTCAACGTATGAGTTGTACATCACCACGTTCTTGACGTTCGCAATTTCCAACCGAGTTTGTGTGACCGTATGTATGCAAGACAAGTTTGAGCCAACATCCGTCGGAAAAAAAACATGGATTTTGTTGTCGGAATGTGCGATCGTGTATACACGCCATAGCAGCTTATCCTTGCTTTTTTCTTTTGGTTTAGTAAATAAGGTCATAATGAAGAATGAACAATTGGGGAAACTATTGAAATAGAGTTTTTCCTTGATTGGGGCATCACAAAAGGGGTTGGAGCAATAGTCTCTAACTAAAAAAAAAAAAAAAAACTTGCCATAACAGGCTCCAAAATAGGAAGCTGAAGTGCTATTCTACAAACCTGCATTATGCTTCTTTTACTCGTGCATGCATACCAAATAATTAGCATGTAGCTGAAAACTCTAAGGAACAGGATGGTAAGCACAAGGTATTTGCTTGTCAGTTTTTGGTGTCGTGAGAAACAGTGGGTGTGGTGCTTGGCTTGGTTCCAAATGTACTCCATTGCTAGATCTGTGCCCAGTATGTTATTTTATGTATAATTGTCTGGCATTCCACCTGCGGTACCAGGACAAGTAAAAGCACTGTTTCTTCATTCCTGCTTAAAGTGTATGTAGAGCCAAAACTTTGTGTTTGTTTTGGATAGAATATGGAATAGTAAGACCCCTGTCAGCGTTGTGTCAATGACTTTTTTTTTCATCACTTCCTACCACAAAAGCATAAGGAAGTAGGAGGTGTTCTTTGCAAACTGAAGGCTTACAATGCAGCAGCTTTTGACTATGCATTTCCACTGATTTAACCACTTCAGCCCCGGAAGATTTTACCCCCTTCCTGACCAGAGCACTTTTTGCGATTCGGCACTGCGTCGCTTTAACTGACAATTGCGCAGTCGTGCGACATTGCACCCAAACAAAATTGACGTTCTTTTAGTGGTATTTGATCTCCTCTGCGATTTTTATTTTTTGCGCTATAAACAAAAAAAGGGCGACAATTTTGAAAATAAACGCAATATTTTTTACTTTTTGCTATAATAAATATCCCCCCAAAATATATAAAAAAAACTATGTTTTTCCTCAGTTTAGGCTGATATGTATTCTTCTACATATTTTTGGTAAAAAAAAAATCGCAATAAGTATATATTGATTGGTTTGCGCAAAAGTTATAGCGTCTACAAAATAGGGGATAGTTTTATGGAATTTTTATTATTATTTTTTTTTACTAGTAATGGAGGTGATCTGCGATTTTTATCAGGACTGCGACATTATGGCGGACACATCGGACAATTTTGACACATTTTTGGGACCATTGGCATTTATACAGCGATCAGTGCTATAAAAATGCATTGATTACTGTAAAAATGTCACTGGCAGGGAAGGGGTTAACACTAGGGGGCAATCAAGGAGTTAATTGTGTTCCCTAGTGTGTGTTCTAACTGAAGGGGGGAGGGGACTGTGTAGGGGAAGAGATAGATCACTGTTTATACTCTGTATGAACAGATGATCTGTCACTTCTCCCCTCAGAGAACCGGAAACTGTGTTTACACACACAGATCCCGGTTCTCCACGTGCCAGCGGCGATCACGGGAACCTGGCGGTGACCGCCGGGCACTCGGGGGGCAAGCAGAGGGCACGCGCGCCCCTAGTGGCCACAGGGCGAAGCGACGTTACATAACGTCCTTTCACCCAGCCGTGCCATTCTGCCACAGTACAACTGCAGCGGCTGGTCAGCAAGTGGTTAAATGAAAAAGCATCTGCCAAAAATTGACAAATGTATAATATATGCAGTAGTTGATTTCATCAGTCTCCTATTATCCCCTGTACAGCAGTACTCAGACGGGGGGTACCATTGGAGCAAAGAAATGACAAAGCCTGCTGGGCTTTGCTCTTGCCCAAGTTGTACTGCTGCAGTGGTTTCCAAGGACCTGACTGTACTATGTGCAGGGCCGCCATCAGAAATTTTACACAGTTTTAGGCCTGCCCCCCTATCCCCGGACCTGACTATCAACATTCCCCAGGGCCCGCCCACTGGCATTCCCACCGAGCCCCATCCCATGTCCTCCTCTTTCAGTCACATCTCCCCCGATCCCATGTCCTTCTCCTCCTCCAGTCCCATCTACTCCATAATATTGCATCCTTCTCCAACCCCATCTCTTCCATCCCATGTCTTTATTCTCCTCCAGTCCCATCTCCTCCATCCCATGTGCTTATTCTCCTCCAGTCCCATCTCCTTCATCCCACATCCTCCTCCAGTCCCATCTCCTCCTCCTCCTCGAGTCCCATCTCCTCCTCCCCTCCAGTCCCATCTCCTCCATCCCACATCCTCCTCCTCCTCCAGTCGCATCTCCTCCATCTTACATCCTCCTCCAGTCCAATCTTCTCCATCCCACATCCTCCTCCAGTCCATCTCCACCATCCCACATTCCCCTCCTCCTCCAGTCCCATCTCCTTCTCCTGCTCAAGTCCCATGTCCTTATCCTCCTCCAGTCCCATCTCCTCCATCTCATCTCCTTATTCTCCTGCAGTCTCATCTCCTCCTCTTCCACTCCCATCTCCTTCATCCCACATCCTCCTCCTCCTCCATCCCACATCCTCCTCCTCCTCCAGTCCCATCTCCTCCTCCAGTCCCATCTCCTCCATCCCACATCCTCCTCCTGTCCCATCTCCTCCATCTCACATCCTCCTCCTCCAGTCCCATCTCCTCCATCCCACATCCTCCTCCTCCAGTCCCATCTCCTCCATCCCACATCCTCCTCCTCCAGTCCCATCTCCTCTGTCCCACATCCTTCTCCTCCAGTCCCATCTCCTCCATCATATGTCATCCTTCTCCAGTCCCATCTCCTCCATCCCATGTCCTTATTCTCCTCCTCTTCCACTCCCATCTCCTTCATCCCACATCCTCATCCTCCTCCATCCCACATCCTCCTCCTCCTCCATCCCACATCCTCCTCCTCCTCCAGTCCCATCTCCTCCTCCAGTCCCATCTCCTCCATCCCACATCCTCCTCCTCCAGTCCCATCTCCTCCATCCGACATCCTCCTCCTCCAGTTCCATCTCCTCCATCCCACATCCTTCTCCTCCATCATATGTCATCCTTCTCCAGTCCCATCTCCTCCATCCCACATCCTCCTCGAGTCCCATCTCCTCCATCCCATGTCCTTATTCTCCTCCAGTCCCATCTCCTCCTCTTCCACTCCCATCTCCTTCACCCCACATCCTCCTCCTCTAGTCCCATCTCCTCCTCCTCTTCCAGTCCCATCTCCTCCATCCCACATCCTCCTCCTGCTCCAGGCTCTCCTCCTCCATCCCATTACCTCCTCCTCCTCCAGTCCCATCTCCTCCATCCCACATCCTCTTCCTCCTCCAGTTCCATCTCCTCCATCCCACATCGTCCTCCTCCTCCAGTCCCATCTCCTCCATCCTACATCCTCCTCCTCCTCCAGTCCCATCTCCTCCATCCCACATCCTCCTCCTCCTCCAGTCCCATCTCCTCCATCCCACATCCTCCTCTTCCAGTCCCATCTCCTCCATCCCACATCCTCCTCCTCCAGTCCATCTCCTCCATCCCACATCCCCCTTCTCCTCCAGTCCCATCTCCTCCATCCCATGTCCTCCTCCTCCTGCAGTCCCATCTCCTTCTCCTCCAGTCCCATGTCCTTCTCCTCCTCCAGTCCCATCTCCTCCATCCCATCTCCTTATTCTCCTCCAGTCTTATCTCCTCCTACTCCAGTCACATCTCCTCAATCCCATGTCCTTATTCTCCTCCAGTCCCATCTCCTCCTCTTCCACTCCCATCTCCTTCATCCCACATCCTCCTCCTCCATCCCACATCCTCCTCCTCCAGTCCCATATCCTCCTCCAGTCCCATCTTCTCCATCCCACATCCTCCTCCTCCAGTCCCATCTCTTCCATCCCACATTCTCCTCCTCCAGTCCCATCTCCTCGATCCCACATCCTCCTCCTCCAGTCCCATCTCCTCCATCTCACATCCTCCTTCCCCAGTCCCATCTCCTCCATCCCACATCCTCTTCCTCCAGTCCCATCTCCTCCATCCCACATCCTCCTCCTCCAGTCCCATCTCCTCCATCCCACATCCTCCTCCTCCAGTCCCATCTCCTCCATCCGACATCCTCCTCCTCCAGTTCCATCTCCTCCATCCCACATCCTTCTCCTCCATCATATGTCATCCTTCTCCAGTCCCATCTCCTCCATCCCACATCCTCCTCGAGTCCCATCTCCTCCATCCCATGTCCTTATTCTCCTCCAGTCCCATCTCCTCCTCTTCCACTCCCATCTCCTTCACCCCACATCCTCCTCCTCTAGTCCCATCTCCTCCTCCTCTTCCAGTCCCATCTCCTCCATCCCACATCCTCCTCCTGCTCCAGGCTCTCCTCCTCCATCCCATTACCTCCTCCTCCTCCAGTCCCATCTCCTCCATCCCACATCCTCTTCCTCCTCCAGTTCCATCTCCTCCATCCCACATCGTCCTCCTCCTCCAGTCCCATCTCCTCCATCCTACATCCTCCTCCTCCTCCAGTCCCATCTCCTCCATCCCACATCCTCCTCCTCCTCCAGTCCCATCTCCTCCATCCCACATCCTCCTCTTCCAGTCCCATCTCCTCCATCCCACATCCTCCTCCTCCAGTCCATCTCCTCCATCCCACATCCCCCTTCTCCTCCAGTCCCATCTCCTCCATCCCATGTCCTCCTCCTCCTGCAGTCCCATCTCCTTCTCCTCCAGTCCCATGTCCTTCTCCTCCTCCAGTCCCATCTCCTCCATCCCATCTCCTTATTCTCCTCCAGTCTTATCTCCTCCTACTCCAGTCACATCTCCTCAATCCCATGTCCTTATTCTCCTCCAGTCCCATCTCCTCCTCTTCCACTCCCATCTCCTTCATCCCACATCCTCCTCCTCCATCCCACATCCTCCTCCTCCAGTCCCATATCCTCCTCCAGTCCCATCTTCTCCATCCCACATCCTCCTCCTCCAGTCCCATCTCTTCCATCCCACATTCTCCTCCTCCAGTCCCATCTCCTCGATCCCACATCCTCCTCCTCCAGTCCCATCTCCTCCATCTCACATCCTCCTTCCCCAGTCCCATCTCCTCCATCCCACATCCTCTTCCTCCAGTCCCATCTCCTCCATCCCACATCCTCCTCCTCCAGTCCCATCTCCTCCATCCCATCTCCTCCTCTTCCACTCCCATCTCCTTCACCCCACATCCTCCTCCTCCTCCTCCATCCCACATCCTCCTCCTCTAGTCCCATCTCCTCCTCCTCTTCCAGTCCCATCTCCTCCATCCCACATCCTCCTCCTCCTCCAGCCTCTCCTCCTCCATCCCACATCCTCCTCCTCCTCCAGTCCCATCTCCTCCATCCCACATCCTCCTCCTCCTCCAGTTCCATCTCCTCCATCCCACATCATCCTCCTCCTCCAGTCCCATCTCCTCCATCCTACATCCTCCTCCTCCTCCAGTCCCATCTCCTCCATCCCACATCCTCCTCCTCCTCCAGTCCCATCTCCTCCATCCCACATCCTCCTCTTCCAGTCCCATCTCCTCCATCCCACATCCTCCTCCTCCAGTCCATCTCCTCCATCCCACATCCCCCTTCTCCTCCAGTCCCATCTCCTCCATCCCATGTCCTCCTCCTCCTGCAGTCCCATCTCCTTCTCCTCCTTCAGTCCCATGTCCTTCTCCTCCTCCAGTCCCATCTCCTCCATCCCATCTCCTTATTCTCCTCCAGTCTTATCTCCTCCTACTCCAGTCACATCTCCTCAATCCCATGTCCTTATTCTCCTCCAGTCCCATCTCCTCCTCTTCCACTCCCATCTCCTTCATCCCACATCCTCCTCCTCCATCCCACATCCTCCTCCTCCAGTCCCATATCCTCCTCCAGTCCCATCTTCTCCATCCCACATCCTCCTCCTCCAGTCCCATCTCCTCCATCCCACATTCTCCTCCTCCAGTCCCATCTCCTCCATCCCACATCCTCCTCCTCCAGTCCCATCTCCTCCATCTCACATCCTCCTTCCCCAGTCCCATCTCCTCCATCCCACATCCTCCTCCTCCAGTCCCATCTCCTCCATCCCACATCCTCCTCCTCCAGGCCCATCTCCTCCATCCCACATCCTCCTCCTCCAGTCCCATCTCCTCCATCCCACATCTTCCTCCTCCAGTCCATCTCCTCCGTCCCACATCCTCCTCCTCCAGTCCCATCTCCTCCATCCCACATCCTCCTCCTGCTCCAGGCTCTCCTCCTCCATCCCATTACCTCCTCCTCCTCCAGTCCCATCTCCTCCATCCCACATCCTCTTCCTCCTCCAGTTCCATCTCC
The DNA here is from genome assembly GCF_042186555.1 of Aquarana catesbeiana. Classification (NCBI taxonomy): domain Eukaryota; kingdom Metazoa; phylum Chordata; class Amphibia; order Anura; family Ranidae; genus Aquarana; species Aquarana catesbeiana. Next base: position 146,878,950 of record NC_133325.1, read on the forward strand.
TCCATCCCACATCGTCCTCCTCCTCCAGTCCCATCTCCTCCATCCTACATCCTCCTCCTCCTCCAGTCCCATCTCCTCCATCCCACATCCTCCTCCTCCTCCAGTCCCATCTCCTCCATCCCACATCCTCCTCTTCCAGTCCCATCTCCTCCATCCCACATCCTCCTCCTCCAGTCCATCTCCTCCATCCCACATCCCCCTTCTCCTCCAGTCCCATCTCCTCCATCCCATGTCCTCCTCCTCCTGCAGTCCCATCTCCTTCTCCTCCAGTCCCATGTCCTTCTCCTCCTCCAGTCCCATCTCCTCCATCCCATCTCCTTATTCTCCTCCAGTCTTATCTCCTCCTACTCCAGTCACATCTCCTCAATCCCATGTCCTTATTCTCCTCCAGTCCCATCTCCTCCTCTTCCACTCCCATCTCCTTCATCCCACATCCTCCTCCTCCATCCCACATCCTCCTCCTCCAGTCCCATATCCTCCTCCAGTCCCATCTTCTCCATCCCACATCCTCCTCCTCCAGTCCCATCTCTTCCATCCCACATTCTCCTCCTCCAGTCCCATCTCCTCGATCCCACATCCTCCTCCTCCAGTCCCATCTCCTCCATCTCACATCCTCCTTCCCCAGTCCCATCTCCTCCATCCCACATCCTCTTCCTCCAGTCCCATCTCCTCCATCCCACATCCTCCTCCTCCAGTCCCATCTCCTCCATCCCATCTCCTCCTCTTCCACTCCCATCTCCTTCACCCCACATCCTCCTCCTCCTCCTCCATCCCACATCCTCCTCCTCTAGTCCCATCTCCTCCTCCTCTTCCAGTCCCATCTCCTCCATCCCACATCCTCCTCCTCCTCCAGCCTCTCCTCCTCCATCCCACATCCTCCTCCTCCTCCAGTCCCATCTCCTCCATCCCACATCCTCCTCCTCCTCCAGTTCCATCTCCTCCATCCCACATCATCCTCCTCCTCCAGTCCCATCTCCTCCATCCTACATCCTCCTCCTCCTCCAGTCCCATCTCCTCCATCCCACATCCTCCTCCTCCTCCAGTCCCATCTCCTCCATCCCACATCCTCCTCTTCCAGTCCCATCTCCTCCATCCCACATCCTCCTCCTCCAGTCCATCTCCTCCATCCCACATCCCCCTTCTCCTCCAGTCCCATCTCCTCCATCCCATGTCCTCCTCCTCCTGCAGTCCCATCTCCTTCTCCTCCTTCAGTCCCATGTCCTTCTCCTCCTCCAGTCCCATCTCCTCCATCCCATCTCCTTATTCTCCTCCAGTCTTATCTCCTCCTACTCCAGTCACATCTCCTCAATCCCATGTCCTTATTCTCCTCCAGTCACATCTCCTCCTCTTCCACTCCCATCTCCTTCATCCCACATCCTCCTCCTCCATCCCACATCCTCCTCCTCCAGTCCCATATCCTCCTCCAGTCCCATCTTCTCCATCCCACATCCTCCTCCTCCAGTCCCATCTCCTCCATCCCACATTCTCCTCCTCCAGTCCCATCTCCTCCATCCCACATCCTCCTCCTCCAGTCCCATCTCCTCTATCTCACATCCTCCTTCCCCAGTCCCATCTCCTCCATCCCACATCCTCCTCCTCCAGTCCCATCTCCTCCATCCCACATCCTCCTCCTCCAGGCCCATCTCCTCCATCCCACATCCTCCTCCTCCAGTCCCATCTCCTCCATCCCACATCCTCCTCCTCCAGTCCATCTCCTCCATCCCACATCCTCCTCCTCCAGTCCCATCTCCTCCATCCCATGTCCTCCACCTCCACCAGTCCCATCTCCTTCTCCTCCAGTCCCATGTCACTATCCTCCTCCAGTCCCATGTCCTCCATCCCATCTCCTTATTCTCCTCCAGTCTCATCTGCTCCTACTCCAGTCCCATCTCCTCCATCTCACATTCTCCTCCTCCTCCAGTCCCATCTCCTCCATCACACATCCTCCTCCTCCAGACACATCTCCTCCATCCAATCTCCTTCTCCTCAAGTCCCATGACCTTATCCTCCTACAATCCCATCTCCTCCATCCCACATTCTCCTCCAGTCCCATCTCCTCCATCCCACATCTTTCTCTTCCTCCAGTCCCATCTCCTCCTCCTCCTGTCCCATCTCCTCCATCCCATGTCCTCCTCCTCCTCCAGTCCCATCTCCTTTTTTCTCCTCCAGTCCCATGTCCTTATCCTCCTCCAGTCCCATGTCCTTATCCTCCTTCAGTCCCATCTCCTCCATCCCATCTCCTTATTCTCCAGTCTCATCTCCTCCTACTCCAGTCCCATCTCCTCCATCCCACATCCTCCACCTCCAGTCCCATCTCCTCCATCACACATCCTCCTCCTCCAGACACATCTCCTCCATCCCATCTCCTTCTCCTCCAGTCCCAAGTCCTTATGCCCCTCCAGTCCCATCTCCAACATCCCACGTCCTCTATCCCATGTTCTCCTCCTCCAGTCCCATCTCCTCTATCCCATATCCTTCTCCTCCAGTCCCATCTCCTCCATCCTGGGACTCCGGTTCTGGTGGCAACTGTCTTCAAGGGCATTTCTCTCTCACTACCTGTTGTGTCTATGGAACCTCACAATGGGACACAGATGGTAAAAAAAGAATGTGGTTTTAACTCTTCCATAATTTAGCCAAAATGGGAAAAAAAGTGCTTGCTTTATATATACTTTGTAAACATAACTAGAACATCTAATATGGTTATATCATTGCATGAGATTTCTCCTCACTTCCTGTCTTAGTGTCACCAGAACAGGAAGTGGGGGAATCTCACTTTGGGAAATAGCTTGCAATTGTTGCCTTATAATGTCCAAACAATACAATGTCCATACAATTGCTGGCTATATCCCCACAGGGAGATTCCCTCACTTCCTGTTCTGGTGACATCAAGACAGAAAGTGAGGGGAAACTCTGTTAGATGTTCTAGTTATGTATCATACTAAAGTATATATAAAGCAAGCACTTATGAAAGAGTTCAAACCCCATTCGTTTTTTTCCCAATCTGTGTCCCATGGGTTGCAGGAAAAAAATTGCTTGATAAATTGACATTTATAGCTAGCAGCTCTTGTAGCCACTAGCAATAATTACTGTGTTCTCCTGGCAGGGGCGGTTTTCCGCCGCCCGCCGGGAGAATACAATGGCTCTGCAGCAGGGATTCCCCCATCAACACTGTCTGTGTTGATGGGGGAATCCCTGCTGCAGAGCCATTGTATTCTCCCGGTGGGCGGCGGAAAACCGCCCCTGCCAGGAGAACACAGTAATTATTGCTAGTGGCTACAAGAGCTGCTAGCTATAAATGTATGTAAAATCTGACAGGCTGGTTGTATCTCGGCCAGTCTCTGCTAAACAGACCGAGATTCAAACCACCTATGGCTGGCCTTATCTGCACGCTAGCTGCAATCTTCACAGGGGCCAATCCAGCTTTTCTCAGCAGGGGATCCCTTGCTGAGCTGAGCGGGCAACTGACAGGTCTGTGTACACTCATGCTGTCCGTTTACACCCTACTGTCCTCTGATCCGGCCAGATGGAGGAGAATGGAGGTCTTCTATCTTTTCTTTTTGCGAGATCAGATCAGATTGGAGGTAGGCAGGTGTAAACGGACACATTTCCATTTAAATCTGTCGATCCATAGAGAACAATGAGTGGTCCGATCAGGTTGCCTCAAACCGACAGGAGGACCTGATCAGACCACTCATGTGAAAGGGGCCTGAAAAGCAATCCGCATGGATTGCTTTTCAGAGCATTGGCTAGTTTAGTGAACCTGGACTAATAACAATCACTGTAATGTTACCCATATTGCTGTCCTTTCAAGATGGTGACATAAGCTGACACCTATGCTGCACATGTGTGAAGTTACTTTCACTCTGCTAAAAGGACAGCAATAAGGCTGGCAATACAGTGATTGATACTAACCACGTGACCACTGGGCACTTAATCCCCCTTAATAACCAGACCAATTTTCAGCTTTTGGTGCTCTCACATTTTGAATGACAATTACTCAGTCATGCAACACTGTTTCTATATGAAATTTTTGTCCTTTTTTTCACACAAATAGAGCTTTCTTTTTGTGGTATTTAATCACCGCTGGGTTCTTTATTTTTTGCACTATAAAAGAAAAAAGACCGAAAAATCTGTAAAAAAATGCATTTTTCCTCGTTTCTGTTATAAAATTTTGCAAATTAGTTTTTTTTTCTTCATATATTTTGGCCAAAATTTATACCGCTACATATCTTTGGTAAAAATAACCCAAATCGGTGGATATTATTTGGTCTTTGTGAAAGTTATAGAGTCCAAAAGCTATGGTGCCAATATCTGAAAATTGGTCACACCTGAAGTACTGACGGCCTATCTAATTTCTTGAGACCCTAACAAGCCAGGAAAGTACAAATACCCCCCAAATGACCCCTTTTTGGTAAGAAGACATTCCAAGGTATTTAGAAAGATGCATGGTGAGTTTTTTGAAGTTGTCATTTTTCCCACAGTTCTTTGCAAAATCAAGTTTTTTTTTTCTTTTGTTTTTTTTTTTCACAAAATTGTCATATTAGAAGGTTATTTCTCACACACAGCATATGCATACCACAAATTACTCCCCAAAACACATTCTGCTATTACTCCCGAGTATGGTAATACCACATGTGTGAGACTTTTACACAGCGTGGCCACATACAGAGGCCCAACATGCACAGAGCACCTTCAGGTGTTCTGGAGCACCCAGGCCAATTCTGACATTTCTCTCCTACATGTAAAAATCATAATTTATTTGCTAAAAAACTACATAGAACCCCAAAACATTATATATGTTTTTTTTAGCAAAGACCCTAGAGAATACAATGGGGGTCATTGCAACTTTTTACCTTGCACGGTATTTGCGCAGCAATTTTTCAAACACTTTTTTTTGAAAAAAAAACAGTTTTGTGCTTTAAAAAAAAAAAAAAAACAGTGACGTTATCCCAATGTTTTTGCATAATGTGAAAGATGAAGTTACGCCGAGTAAATAGATACCCAACGTGTCACCTTTCAAAATTGCACACGCTTGTGGAATGGCGCCAAACTTCACTACTTAAAAATCCCCATAGGCGACGCTTTAAAATTTTTTACTGGTTACATGTTTTGAGTTACAGAGGAGGTCTAGGGCCAAAATTATTGCTCTCGCTCTACCGATCGCATCAATACCTCACATGTGTGGTTTTCATATGTGGGCTGGACTTACATATGCGTTCGCTTCTGCATGCGAGCACACGGGGACAAGGGCGCTTTCATTTTTATTTTTTTTATTGTTCATTTTACTTTATTTATTTTAGTTTGACGCTTTTTTCCCCCCAAAAAAAATTTTGATCACTTTTATTCCTAGTACAAGGAATGTAAACATCTCTTGTAATAGGAATATGGCATGACAGGTCCTCTTTACAGAGATATGGGGTCAATAAGACCCCACATCTCACCTCTAGGCTGGGAAGCCTGAAATTTAAAAAAAACGATCCTGGCTTTGATCGTAGCGGTGAGTCGGTAGAAGCACCGGAAGGCGGCGGGAGGGGGGGACGTCCCCTCTCGCCTCCCGTAAGAACGATCAAGCAGTGGAACAGCCGCTATGATCAATCCCATGGTGTAGGGAATCGCTGGCTGAAAAAGCTGATATCTGAATGTTGCATGTAGCTGCACCCATCATTCAGATATCCCTGCACAAACTCAAGGACGTCGTATGACGGCCGGCGGGCGGGAAGTGGTTAAAACGCATTTTTTTTTAACACAAAGTTGTCCATTTATACAATATTTCTAACATAGCATGTACATACCAAAAATAACACCCCAAAATAGATTCTCCTACTCCTCCTGAGTACGGCAATACCACATGTTACATAGTTACATAGTAGGTGAGGTTGAAAAAAGACACAAGTCCATCAAGTCCAACCTATGTGTGTGATTATGTGTCAGTATTACATTACATATCCCTGTATATTGCGGTCATTCAGGTGATTATCTAATAGTTTCTTGAAGCTATCAATGCTCCCCGCTGAGACCACCGCCTGTGGAAGGGAATTCCACATCCTTGCCGCTCTTACAGTAAAGAACCCTCTACGTAGTTTAAGGTTAAACCTCTTTTCTTCTAATTGTAATGAGTGGCCACGAGTCTTATTAAACTCTCTTCTGCGAAAAAGTTTTATCCCTATTGTGGGGTCACCAGTACAGTATTTGTAAATTGAAATCATATCCCCTCTCAAGCGTCTCTTCTCCAGAGAGAATAAGTTCAGTGCTCGCAACCTTTCCTCATAACTAAGATCCTCCAGACCCTTTATTAGCTTTGTTGCCCTTCTTTGTACTCGCTCCATTTCCAGTACGTCCCTCCTGAGGACTGGTGCCCAGAACTGGACAGCATACTCCAGGTGCGGGTGGACCAGAGTCTTGTAGAGCAGGAGAATTATCGTTTTATCTCTGCAGTTGATCCCCCTTTTAATGCATGCCAATATTCTGTTTGCTTTATTAGCAGCAGCTTGGCATTGCATGCCATTGCTGAGCCTATCATCCACTAGGACCCCCAGGTCCTTTTCCATCCTAGATTCCCCCAGAGGTTCTCCCCCCAGTGTATAGATTGCATTCATATTTTTGCCACCCAAATGCATTATTTTACATTTTTCTACATTGAACCTCATTTGCCATGTAGTCGCCCACCCCATTAATTTGTTCAGGTCTTTTTGCAAGATTTCCACATCCTGCGGAGAAGTTATTGCCCTGCTTAGCTTAGTATTGTCTGCAAATACAGAGATTGAACTGTTTATCCCATCCTCCAGGTCGTTTATGAACAAATTAAATAGGATTGGTCCCAGCACAGAACCCTGGGGAACCCCACTACCCACCCCTGACCATTCTGAGTACTCCCCATTTATCACCACCCTCTGAACACGCCCTTGTAGCCAGTTTTCAATCCATGTACTCACCCTATGGTCCATGCCAACGCACCTTATTTTGTACAGTAAACGTTTATGGGGAACTGTGTCAAATGCTTTTGCAAAATCCAGATACACCACGTCTACGGGCCTTCCTTTATCTAGATGGGAACTCACCTCCTCATAGAAGGTTAATTGATTGGTTTGGCAAGAACGATTCTTCATGAATCCATGCTGATTACTGCTAATGATATCATTCTTATTACTAAAATCTTGTATATAGTCCCATATCATCCCCTCCAAGAGTTTACATACTATTGATGTTAGGCTAACTGGTCTGTAATTCCCAGGGATGTTTTTTGGGCCCTTTTTAAATATTGGTGCTCAATTGGCTTTTCTCCATCAGCTGGTACCATTCCAGTCAATAGACTGTAAAAATTAGGAACAACGGTCTGGCAATCACCTGACTGAGTTCCCTAAGTACCCTCGGATGCAAGCCATCTGGTCCCGGTGATTTATTAATGTTAAGTTTCTCAAGTCTAATTTTAATTCCGTCCTCTGTTAACCATGTAGGTGCTTCCTGTGTTGTGTCATGAGGATAAACACTGCAGTTTTGGTTACTGAAGCCTCCTGATTCACTAGTGAAGACTGAGGAGAAGAATAAATTCAATACCTTTGCCATCTCCCCATCCTTTGTAACCAGATGTCCTTCCTCATTCTTTATGGGGCCAATATAGTCTGTCCTCCCTTTTTTACTGTTTACATACTTAAAGAATTTCTTGGGATTTTTTTTGCTCTCCTCCGCTATGTGTCTTTCATGTTCTATCTTAGCCAACCTAATTGCACCCTTACATTTCTTATTGCATTCTTTATAAATTCTGAATGCTGTGGATGATCCCTCAACCTTGTATTTTTTGAAGGCCTTCTCCTTTGCTTTTATATGCATTTTTACATTGGAGTTAAGCCATCCAGGATGTTTGTTCGCTCTTTTAAATTTATTACCCAATGGGATACATTGGCTAATGCCCTTATTTAATATGCTCTTAAAGCAAACCCATCTCTCCTCCGTATTCTTTGTTCCTAATATTTTATCCTAATTTATGCCTTTTAGCAAGGTTTGTAGTTTAGGGAAGTTGGCTCTTTTGAAATTCGGTGTCTTTGTGTTCCCTTCATGTCTCCTATTTGTGTGATTTATACTGAAACTAGTTGACCTGTGATCGCTGTTACCTAAATTGCCCCGTATTTCCACGTCTGTTATCAGGTCTGTATTGTTGGTAATCAGTAGATCTAGTAATGTTTTATTTCTAGTTGGTGCGTCTACCATCTGACCCATAAAATTGTCCTGCAAGACACTAAGGAACTGGCGAGCCTTAAATGAATGCGCGGTTCCCTCCGCCCAGTCTATGTCTGGATAATTAAAATCCCCCATTATGATAACACTTCCCATCCTTGCTGCTAATACAATTTGTGATAGGAGATCCGTCTCCACTTCCTCCCTCAGGTTAGGGGGCCTATAGCATACTCCCAGTATTATTTTCCCCTTAGCTTCATCCCTTTGGAGCTCTACCCATAAAGATTCCACCTCCTCCCTAGCTCCCTCAGTGATGTCATCTCTCACATTCACTTGTACATTATTCTTGATATATAGGCATACCCCTCCCCCTTTTTTACCCTCTCTGTCCTTGCGGTATAGGGTATACCCTTGAATGTTTGCCAGCCAATCATGAGAGCTGTTGAACCAGGTCTCTGAAATTCCCACAAAATCCAAATCCTCCTTGTACAACAGTATCTCTAGTTCACCCATCTTGTCCGCCAGGCTCCTGGCATTGGTGAACATGCCACATAGTTTAGACCGGTCGCATATTGTCCTCGTATTGGGTGTTTCAAGATTGCAACTTGGACTTGCTACTATACTCACCTTGTGTTTTTGTGCTTTGGTTAACCTACCACTAATGCCCCCAATACTACCCTCTGGAATATCTTCCGCGCTGGCTATCACTGTCTCTGGACCCTCCCCCCCATCGCCTAGTTTAAAAACCCCTCTAACTTTTTGGCCATCTTCATTCCCAGCAGATCTGCACCCTCCTCATTTAGGTGCAGTCCGTCCCTTCTATAGTACCGGTTACCGACTGAGAAGTCGGCCCAGTCCTCCAGGAACCCAAACCCCTCCTTACTACACCAGCTCTTCAGCCACTTGTTTACTTCCCTAATCTCCCTCTGCCTCTCTGGTGTGGCTCGATGTACCGGTAGTATTCCTGAGAACACTACCTTGGAGGTCCTTTTCCTCAATTTAGCTCCTAAGTCCCTAAAATCGTTCTTTAGGACACTCCATCTGCCTCTGACTTTGTCATTGGTGCCAACGTGCACCATGACAGCTGGGTCTTCCCCACCCCCTCCCAGTAATCTGTCCACAAGATCCGTGATGTGCCGAACCCGAGCGCCCGGTAGACAACATACTGTTCGGCGCTTCAGGTCTTGGTTACAGATTGCCCTCTCTGTCCTTCTAAGAATTGAGTCCCCTACCACCAGAATCTGTCTTTCCTTTCCCTTTGCTGCCCCCCCACTCTCACTGGAGGAGTTCTTCCCCTGGCAGCTAGGAGAGTCCCTCATCTCCAGCAGTGCTGGTCCCTGACTGGTTACACCAATGTCACTCAATGGAGCGTACTTATTGGGATGCTCCAGTCCTGGATCGGCCTCCCTGGCACTTCCCCCTCTACCCCTCCTGACTGTCACCCATCTACTCTTTGCTAGTGCCTGCACCTCTTTGTCTCCACCCGCCTCTGTGCTGGCCCCTGCCGGCACCTGCCGTGTACGTTCCTGGCTCACCTTTAGTATGGAGGGACTTCTCAGTGCTGACAGTTGCTTCCCCAGATTCAGAACCTGGGCTTCCAGGGAAACAATGTGCTTACATTTTGCACAGCAGTATTCGCCCTCGATCGGATGATCAAGGAACGCATACATGCGGCAAGATGTACAAAGAGTCGCCTCTCCACACCCGCCGGGCATCGTACCTATTAAATTTGGTGAGGATTTGGGGATTTTACCCTGTCCAAATTACCTAACAACTAGCTTCCTGGCACTAATACTCAAGACAATACACAGGTACACGACAAGACAATACACAGGTACACAATACACAAGTACTACCGATCCACACACACTACTCAGACAACACTCAGATACTCACACTACACAGGTACTATGACCCCTGTTATAACCTCCTGTTTTAAACTCTTGTTTTTAACTCCCACTTAATCCAGCTCCACTTACACCAAGCTGCACAGCTTCAAACTGAGCACGCTCAGACTGAGTCCTACAACAAGTTAAATAGGCACCTGTGAGCAATTAACCACACCCCTTAATTGATAGACTGATGAAACAAGAAAAAAAAAAAAAAAAAGCTATTTAAAAAGTGACAGCATGTGTGAGACTTCCACAGCCTGGCCACATACAGAGGCCGAGTACAGCCGAGTACAGCCGAGTACAGCCGAGTATGGCTGAGTGTGGCGGAGTATGGCTGAGCGTGGCGGAGTATGGCTGAGCATGGCGGAGTATGGCTGAGCATGGCGGAGTATGGCTGAGCGTGGCGGAGTATGGCTGAGCAAGGCCGGGTATGGCTGGGTATGGCAGGGTATCGCCGAGTATGACTGGGTATGGCAGAGTATGGCTGGGTATCACCGAGTATTGCAGAGTATAGCTGTGTATTGCAGAGTATGGCAAGGTATGGCAGGGTATCGCCGAGTATGGCTGGGTATGGCTGAGTATGGCAGGGTATTGCAGGGTATCGCCGAGTATGGCTGGGTATGGCAGGGTATGGCAGAGTATTGCGGGGTATGGCAGAGTATTGCAGAGTATTGCGGGGTATTGCAGAGTATTGCAGGGTATTGCAGAGTATGGCGGGGTATTGCAGAGTATGGCGGGGTATTGCAGAGTATGGCAGGGTATCGCCGAGTATGGCTGGGTATTGCAGGGTATGGCAGAGTATGGCTGGGTATTACTGAGTATGGCAGAGTATGGCTGGTTATGGCAGAGTATTGTGGGGTATGGCAGAGTATTGCGGGGTATGACAGAGTATTGTGGGGTATTGCAGGGTATTGCAGAGTATTGCGGGGTATTGCAGAGTATTGCAGGGTATTGCGGGGTATTGCAGAGTATTGCACAGTATTGTAGGGTATTGCAGAGTATTGCAGAGTATTGCAGGGTATTGCAGGGTATTGTGGGGTATTGCAGAGTATTGTGGGGTATTGCAGGGTATTGTGGGGTATTGCAGAGTATTGCGGGGTATTGCAGAGTATTGCACAATATTGTGGGGTATTGCAGAGTATTGCACAGTATTGTGGGGTATTACAGAGTATTGCACAGTATTGCGGGGTATTGCAGAGTATTGTGGGGTATTGCAGAGTATTGCAGGGCATTGCAGAGCATTGATGGATGGCTGAGCATGGATGGATGGATGGCAGTTGTCACTGAGCAGCGCTGTGGGCACTACAGATGCAGCCCACAGCGCTGCTGCCATCCGCTCTCTCCCCCTCTCCGCTCACAGTGTACCGATCGGTAAACAGAGTGGAGAGAGGAACCGGCGTCATCTCATGATTGAGTTTGTTTACATGTGATCGCTCCGTCATTTGACGGAGCGATCACATGGTAAATGCCCGCGATCAGCGACTATTTACCGGGATCCGTGATGCGCCGGGTCCTCTGGGGGCGCGCGAGAGCGGAATTCTTGGAGGACGTCACTGTATGCCCTCCCAGAGTTAAAAAACTGCCCTGTAGCCGTCATTTGGCTATGGGCCGGTTATCAAGTGGTTAACAGGGGAGCACAGGCTGTGCATATTCAAAGTCTTCTAGCAGCTTCAGAGAAACACTGATTTTTTTTTACTCACCTCGATCTCTGGAACAGCAGCTTCTTTTCAGAGGAATTCCCTCCCACCATCACAGGAAGCACGAGGCTCTGCAGTGATGGACAGTGCACCCTGTGTACCTATTGGCTAAGGAGGCAGCAGGAGGTGGAGCAGCAACTGAAAGGCTGTTAAGTCTCTCCCTCATAACATCTGCCGAGTCCCAGCCCTGCCAGCTTACTGTGCTTAGCCTACGATGCCTCTTCTGCACTATTTCTCCTCTGGCTCCTCTCTCCTGCACACTTCCTGGTTGCCTCCAGAAACTCGGGCCTGGTACATGTGTATTGGCTGTACCCCCCTGACTGTGTGGTAGTGATGTGGTGATCACAAGACTAGAATTTAAAATTCTTGCCATGTATTGCATTACTGTATTCACACAAGTAAATGTTTCCAGCTAATACTGTGCTGGCTGTAGCTTTGGTTCTGGGAGATGGTAGGATAACCCAAGTTCCAACACTTTATCTTCAGAGTGTTTTTATTGCTGTGGTTGCCTGCTAGAGAATGCCCCCCCCCCCCCCACACACACACACACACACACTCACACACACACTCACACACACTCACACACACACACTTCCTGTCCCAATGGCAGTGTTGTCACCAGGACAGAAGAGGATGGTAAAGCTCCCAAAGACAGCAATAAAAACCTGACAGAGCTTTTAAGCTTTACACACAGTGTGGTTGAGTTACTACAATTGGAGAGTGCAAAATCTGGTGTGGCTGTGCATGGTAGCCAATCAGCTTCCAACTTCAGCTTGTTCAGTTAAGATTTGACAATAAAATCTGGAAGTTGATTGGTTACTTTGGAGAGCTGCATTAGATTTATCAGTCTTCAGTTGTAGTAAATCAACCCTTCTGTGTTATATAGGCAAATAGAAAAAAATGTTTTGGACAGACTTTGGACTATATAACAGACACCTCCAGGTGCATAAATGCAGCTCCTGTTTTTACGCTGAGCATTTTAGGATCCTACAACCAGGGTGCTCTATTATGCAAATCTAAGTGGAGCTTAGATGTTTGTATTCTGGCTCACCCACACTTAATACTTTCATTTCCATGTTAGCCAATAATGTTACAAGTGTAACTAAAAAATTATAATCAATAACCCTATATTTATGAAAGTTGATATATAAAGTTAATATATTAAATCTGTGGCTGGTGGAGGAGAGCACAAGCACTTTGGATTTTTGCACCGTTGATATATAGATAGACTTCAATCAGTCACAGATTTAATATATGAACTTTATATATGAACTTTCAGCAATAAATGTTTATTGATTGCCAATTTTTTGTTACACTTGTACCTTTATTAATTGTTTTTGATTTATTGAGCAGCACTGTTTATTGATTATTTGCACCTTTTAAGTGAAGTGAGAACACTTGTTAATAATAGCAGCTGTTATTATTTATTTATTTTTTTACACTACTTTATTTCACGAGATTGCACAGATTGATATTCTCTTTATAAATTTTTTAGCCAATTAATGTGATTTGTGAGTTTACCAACTATGGATATGCAGTGGAAGAAACAGGTTCTGGTTGGAGATTGTATAATAGAGCTCCCCATGCTATTAGACTATAATTTCAATATAGTATATAATAGTAGTATATAGTATGTAATAATAGTATAGTAGTAATAGTAGTACATAGTATATAATAATAGTAGTATTTAGTTGGCATTGTCTGATGTCTGACAACATTTGTATGGATGGATAAAATGCCATGCAAGCTGGTATAATTATAACTTTATAACTAGCAATAAGTAGGTGCACATAAATTGGGGAATACACTAAATAATTCAAATATTCTCCAGCATACTCTCCAGCGAGTTGGCAAAAAATCATCTAATTAAACAGGTTTATCATTCAGGTTAAAAACAGGATTTTTGTACTGCCCTATTCATCTGTACCTTCCATTGGCTGCTAGCTATTCATTGATCTGAATGGCTGCCACTTTTTGTTTTGTTTATCTGGTACAGACACAAGCTGGAGTTGCTGGTTTGCATGAGTCACGGTTTCTGTTGTGAACATTTAAGGACGATGGGGATACCTCCAGGTAAGTCTGTTCTCAATAGATAAATTGCTAAATATATGTTCCAAGCTGGGAGCTCAGATAGTGTACACTTAGGGACCACAGAAGAAGTGTCTTGGCTCGGCAGTGTGTCCATGCTTGTATTTTCAAATGTATACACCAAAAATGAGGTGCTGGTGAATGTTTGTATTTTTGGATAAAGACAGAGAAGGTGATGTACAATGTCACAATGCACGTGTTGACATGGCATAGCTCTGTGAAGTGTAACAGTCATCGGCTGCGTGTAAATACTCTCCAGCAGGGAATATGAAATACTGTAAAGGTAACCTTAACAGATGTTCCTTGTAGAATTCATCACAGATTCCAGTAATTCAGACAATAGACTGAGAAATGTATAAAACAGTCATCATAAACTGGAACTGTTTGTCCAGTCTTGGCTTTAGGTAACATGAGAGTATTTATGTTTGACAGAAAATGTTCTCCTATTGAGACAAATTCCTCCAGTGGTTACTGGACTTTAAACTATAGGCCGAGCCATAGAATATTCTTTCTCTACTACGCAACATCTAAATCTGAATGGGCACTCTAACTTGGTTTTTCATAAAGTGTGAATGGAGAGGAAATTCAATAATTGGTATGATATTGAGAAGCAATAAGTGTTTTAACAGCCATAGGCAACACATATCTGCATATACAAGTCAGTATATTATTTTGGCAATATCAGTTAAGCTTTACCTCTGTCACCCTTGATTGTATACACAAACACCATAAACAATTACACTTGAAATGGATGTTTTCAATCCCCAATGATGGATATAAAATTACTAATTTATGGGACTCTAGTTAAGAAGAATTTTAGTAAGCTTAGAATCCTACCTTCTTCTGTGTGTATTGCACTCACACATGGATTATTCCACTCCCTTCCTACTTCCTACAGTCATTTCCTATTTCTGAGTGTTAAATGGGATGGTGTTCCTGCTATAGTCATATAATCAGTCCCAATGTTGTAATCAGAGATAATCTGCCAGAAAGAACAGTGAACAAATCACGTGAGCAGAAAAAAGAACCATGAGCATACATGAACAGTATGCAGAATGCATGCAGGGAGGCCATATTTACATTTTGCTATTTTAAAGTGAAACTCCAGACATTAAAACCCTCCACCCACCCTCCTCTAAGTAACCTCCATGTTTTAAAAAATTCTAAGGTAAATTACCCTTTTTATATACTTAAATGTGTGGTTACATTATATTCCAGTCTTCCATCTACTTGGCAGTTGGCACTTCTTTAAGTGTTCACATAGCTGCATGGGTGGACTGGACACTTTATTTCCGCTAAGGGGTAGGGTTCTTTCAGGCTGCAGTAGACTGTACAGCATGATGACGTTGCACAAAAATGGTTTCTCAGGGCACAGATTACAACACTGGATCATTGGTTGTCACTCGCAGCTGCACTAGAAGACATGAAGAGTGGACATGAAGAGTGGACAGTCCCAGAAGGTCATTTTAAAAAATTGTGAATGGGTGTGAGGGATTGATGTGAAAGGGGACTACATATTGCTAGAGATGGGCTTTGAGAATATCATAGCTGTCTGCAGATTTAATCAAGATGGAAATTTTAGTAATACTTAGACAAGAAATTATAGGGTTTAGATGTCATCGGAACAGAAAAAGCAATTAAAGCCTAAAAGATATTCTAATCTCCCTTCTACACTACTAAATAAATACACATGTGTTGCTTTCTTTGTCTGCATCATAATTTTTATTGAAGTTTTCATGTATAAGTACAAATTCTATGATACTTTTAAAAAGCAAAAAGAGTACATTCTCTTGGGAAGGCTCAACATTCAAATGCATGTGTTACAGATATAGTTATAAGATAACTGTTCTGTCAGTGCTGTTCCTAAGGATAGCTCTTAGATATTTTAGAATGAGGGATGGAAATCCCAATCCCCAGCTAAGGGGGCATGGAAGCACCACAGAACGCTTTATTTTATTTATTTATTTCAGGTACTTATATAGCGCCGTCAATTTACGCAGCGCTTTATATACATTGTACATTCACATCAGTCCCTACCCTCAAGGAGCTTACAACCTAAGGTCCCTAACTCACATTCATACATACTAGGGACAATTTAGACAGGATCCAATTAACCTACCAGCATGTCTTTGGAGTGTGGGAGGAAACCGGAGTACCCAGAGGAAACCCACGCAGACACAGGGAGAACATGCAAACTCCAGGCAGGTAGTGTCGTGGTTGAAATTTGAACCAGTGACCCTTCTTACTGCTAGGCGAAAGTGCTATCCGATACACCACTGTGCCGTTTTAATATATAATTTACAAAAATGCAGAAATTCAAAAGCATCTGCTATAGAATTTGGTTTTAAAAACCAAACAAGAAGTAAGAGGAAGAAAGGATAAGAAAAGAAAAAAGAAAACGGCGAGGGCTGAAAAAGGCGTGTAGTCCATTCCATGGGGTCGCCCATCTATCTGTCCCTCACATCTCCTGAATTATATTGTATCCAGTGGTCCCAGATCTTCTCAAAGGACTTCATCCTCTTATTTAGGGTGGCTGATAATTTTTCCTCAACCATCACAAAGAGTTTGGCTTTAACTAGTTCAAATGGAATGAAAGCAAATTTCCAAGATCTTGCAATAACGATTTTAGCTCCTATAAATGTGAAAACAATCAGCCACCTGGTGTGACTGGGTGCCTCCTTCATCAGTAGGTTCAATATTGTATCTAATGGGGATTTTCTGAGGTTGATTTAAATGAAGGAGTATATAAAATTATATTTTCTGATCCAAAATCTTTGTCTTTTTGGACTTGTTCACCTTGTGAGAAAAGCTGTGCCCTCCTGTCCACAACCTAGAAAGCAGTTTAGGGAGTCTCTGGGGATGAAGGAAGCTAATCGTTTTGGAACCATGTACCAGCTCAATAATACTTTATAGTTATGCTCAATAATTAAAGTATTTTTAATGAAATTTGATGCACTAGCAGCTAGCTTGTGCCAATGCTTCAGGCTATGTTTCTCCCTTGGTCCCATTCCCACTTATCCATATAAGGTAACTTCTTGGGAACCGAATTAAGAAAAATATACAAAACACGTCAAGGGTATTGCAAAGATACTCAAGGGACCTCATCAAAACTACCCAGTGTCAAAGAGATTTAGGAAAATTGAATGAAATGAAAAATAAATAAAGCCTGATGTTTGATTATACAAAACATTTCTGTTCTAGGCATCTGACATTTCTCCTATAATATTGACCTTGACAAGACAGTTATTGCACAAGTCAGCTATCAGAAAAAGGCCCTTGTTTTTCTACCAGGCAAATACCTTCTGAAGGGTAAAATGCTGGGTTATGGAGGATGGGAGCTAGTGAATTGTTTGCAGATTTAAGCTTTTACGCCTGGCAAAGGTGACCTAGAGGGTGAGAGAAAATTATTGGGATGGGCACATAATTGTGGGCCTGTCCTTGGCAGGGAGACACATAAAAAGTAACACTTAGAGAAGAACAGAAGAAAGTACAGAAGAAAAAACACTCCCCTCTGGGTGATCTACTGTATGTGCATTGCAGGGATTTTAACAAACATT
This sequence comes from Aquarana catesbeiana, assembly GCF_042186555.1. Lineage (NCBI taxonomy): Eukaryota > Metazoa > Chordata > Amphibia > Anura > Ranidae > Aquarana > Aquarana catesbeiana. The sequence goes on from NC_133325.1 coordinate 146,896,356, forward strand.
TTTGCAAATTCCTACCTTTTGATATTCTGAAGAAGTAGCTGTTTGTGTCCATGTGTAAAGTTCATGTACCCCTTTAGACATAGTTACATAGTAGGTGAGGTTGAAAAAAGACACAAGTCCATCAAGTCCAACCTATGTGTGTGATTATGTGTCAGTATTACATTACATATCCCTGTATATTGCGGTCATTCAGGTGATTATCTAATAGTTTCTTGAAGCTATCAATGCTCCCCGCTGAGACCACCGCCTGTGGAAGGGAATTCCACATCCTTGCCGCTCTTACAGTAAAGAACCCTCTACGTAGTTTAAGGTTAAACCTCTTTTCTTCTAATTGTAATGAGTGGCCACGAGTCTTATTAAACTTTCTTCTGCGAAAAAGTTTTATCCCTATTGTGGGGTCACCAGTACAGTATTTGTAAATTGAAATCATATCCCCTCTCAAGCGTCTCTTCTCCAGAGAGAATAAGTTCAGTGCTCGCAACCTTTCCTCATAACTAAGATCCTCCAGACCCTTTATTAGCTTTGTTGCCCTTCTTTGTACTCGCTCCATTTCCAGTACGTCCCTCCTGAGGACTGGTGCCCAGAACTGGACAGCATACTCCAGGTGCGGGCGGACCAGAGTCTTGTAGAGCGGGAGAATTATCATTTTATCCCTGCAGTTGATCCCCCTTTTAATGCATGCCAATATTCTGTTTGCTTTATTAGCAGCAGCTTGGCATTGCATGCCATTGCTGAGCCTATCATCCACTAGGACCCCCAAGTCCTTTTCCATCCTAGATTCTCCCAGAGGTTCTCCCCCCAGTGTATAGATTGCATTCATATTTTTGCCACCCAAATGCATTATTTTACATTTTTCTACATTGAACCTCATTTGCCATGTAGTCGCCCACCCCAATAATTTGTTCAGGTCTTTTTGCAAGATTTCCACATCCTGCGGAGAAGTTATTACCCTGCTTAGCTTAGTATCGTCTGCAAATACAGAGATTGAACTGTTTATCCCATCCTCCAGGTCGTTTATGAACAAATTAAATAGGATTGGTCCCAGCACAGAACCCTGGGGAACCCCACTACCCACCCCTGACCATTCTGAGTACTCCCCATTTATTACCACCAAACATTTTTGCAAATTCCTACCTTTTGATATTCTGAAGAAGTAGCTGTTTGTGTCCATGTGCAAAGTTCATGTACCCCTTTAGACATAGTTACATAGTTACATAGTATTTGAGGTGAGACATGATTTCCCTTTGGGAGTATCTTACCATAATGACATTTTTGTTGCAGGGGATGCCCAACATCTGATTTGTATCTTAGTGTAGACAAGGAAAATAAGTGAGCCAATCACACAAGCAGGAAATTACATTTATGGGGGGTGTTCTGTACACCATCTGTTTATAGAACAGCTCCAGTTTGACATACTGCATTGCTTTTTTAAAAAAATTACAGCACTGCAGATTGAAAAGGAAAGCTACTTTTTAAAAAAACGTTCAATTACAAAATGATTTTTGTAGCAATAGCAATAATATGCTATTATTTTTTTATTTGTTTTTTTTCCCACGAAAGTTTAGTTACCCTTTAAGTGGTCAACTTGCTTTGAATAGCATGAATATGATTCAATCATTATCCATGCTAGATGTGATTTTTGGAATTAATAATACTGAGGTCTGAACTGGGGGGAGTTCTGATACTTCTGTACTGCTGGGAATTCTAATACTACGGGGTCTGTTATGGGGGAGTTCTAATACTGAGGGGTCTGTACTGGGGAGGGAAGTAGTCTATGCTGAAGGGTATAATACACAGGTACATGGGTCCTTGCAGTGCTGTATTACATAAACCTACTACAACTTTTATGTTGAAATAAGTCTTACTGTGGCCAGCATGGAGCATTCAAATTATTCAGACAAAAGATTCAGAATTGGCCATGTCTAAAAGTCTTTAGTTTAGCTCTCCTCATCTACCCCTGCAGCCTACTCATGTAAAGTGGTTGTAAGTAGATGATTCTGGAAGGAGGAAAAATGTTTTTTAAATTTTCTGTTGAATTACCCTTTAATAGGCTGTAAATAATGTAAGACCAAGAGAAGAGGTAACAAACATTATAAAGTGTATGGATATATTATGCCTTGAGAAGAAATGATGAAATGGTATTACATCTTGCAGAGCTGGAATGTGAGTGCTTTTGTTTTGTTGGAATAAAGATAAGTTGTTCTGCAAGATCAATGTGACAGCCCACAAAACAGCCAACATACAAGATGCTTTTCAGCATAACTAAACTAGTAGTTTACAAGTATTTATTAGATTTTTATTGCTTGTTATAATTAAAATAAAAAGAACAGGCTAATGACTTCAGACAGAGGTTTGGAAAGAATAAGAAGGAATATAAAACTGGCAACATGAATACTCCATACCGCACAGCTAATTCAGCATTCTTTGTAATGTCAATTCCGAGGCAGTTATTAAGGAAATGCAGTTGCACCAACATAAATCCATGTTATACAATGTGTTTAGGTGTGTTAGCAATAGGTATTTATTCTTATTTACACAGGATTGTTCAAATTAATGGCCTGATGCAGAAGCACAATAAACTGTATTTTGGAGATGAGCAAATTATAAAGTGGATCTGGACTCAAAAAGTGAAGATTTGCTATGTTATAGGGAACATTTAAAAATATAAAATGCCTAAAGAGTACCCTGAAAATTCTACCCTTTTGGAAGGAACGGGAATTTTGTATAAGAATACTTCCTGTTCCTGCTTTACACATGACCACATCCACCTTTAGCTACATCTGTTACTGTGAGGAGGGGGCTGCATTGTGTATGAGGAGAGGGGGCAGGGAGGCTGCATTGTGTGTGAGGAGAGGGGACAGGGGGGCTGCATTGTGTGTGTGAGGAGAGGGGGCAGGGGGGCTGCATTGTGTGTGAGGAGAAAGAGCAGGGGGACTGTATTGTGTGTGAGGAAAAGGAGCAGGGGGGCTGTATTGTGTATAAGGAGAAGGGGCAGGAGGACTGTGTTTTGTATAAGGAGAGCGGGAAAGTGGGTTGTATTGTGTGTGAAGAGGGGGGCAGGGGGGTTGCGCTAGAGAGGGAGCGGGGGGGCTGCATTGTGTGTAAGGAAAGTTGGCAGGTAGGCTGTATTGCGTGTGAAGAGGGTGACAGGGAGGCATTACTATGTGTGAAGAGAGGGGCAGGGGGGCTGCATTGTGTATTAGGTGGGGGAGCATAGAGGGCTGTATTATGTGTACAGAAAGTGGATGGAGGCTGTATTATGTGCGAGGAGCGGACAATGGACTGTATTATGTGTACGGAAGGTGGATGGGGCTGTATTATGTGTATGCAAAGTGGATGTGGACTGTATTATGTGTACAGAAAGTGGATGGGGGCTGTATTATGTGTACAGAAAGTGGATGGGGGCTGTATTATGTGTACAGAAAGTGGATGGGGGCTGTATTATGTGTACAGAAAGTGGATGAGGGCTGTATTATGTGCACAGAAAGTGGATGAGGGCTGTATTATGTGTACATAAAGTGAATTGGGGCTGTATTATGTGTATGGAAAGTGGATGAGGACTGTATTATGTGTACAGAAAGTGGATAGGGGCTGTATTATGTGTACGGAAGGTGGATGAGGGCTGTATTATGCGTGATGAGTAGAGATGGGCTCGATGTTCGAGTCGAACGTAAGTTGAAAAGGAAAGGCAATTTTTAATAACATTCAATTACAATATGATTCGTGTTGCAATTATATGTGGTATATTATTTTTTCTTTATTTGCTATTTTTTTTCCCAACGAAAGTGGAGTTACCCTTTAAAAATATAAAAGTGTGTACTGGTGACAGGGTCTTCCCTAAAGCATATTTTATTGGTTGAAGAACTGTGCATATGTGTACTGTATATCAGTGAGTAGACTTATGTTCAATTTAACTGTAGCGATGGTGGACTACAGTTATAATAGTGTGCAATTTCCCCGTCATTCTCCATCTATAGTTATATCCCTCTAGTGCTGGGCGCCAGTGACTGTCATCATATCTGTGAGCCCAACCAAAAGGATTTTGGAACTAGTAGTCTTTCAGACTGGTGATTCTGTTGCATGATATTACATCTGGACGACACACGGATCCTTGCTTTAACCCGAGGAGACTTCTGGGAGGAACTATAAAAGAGTCAGGAGATCCGCCCTGCACTCTCTTCTTCCTGGGCCTTGCTGTGTACCCATCTCTCTGTAGCGGAGAGAGAAGCTGCGGCCAACCACGTGGTGATCGAGGGGGCCCCCAGATTCTGGACCACCCTATGTGAATGGGTATCGGGTACATTGTACCCCTACTCATTCACCAAAAAAAGTGTCAAAAAAGTAAAAATTACAGGAGACAGTTTTGGACAAGTCTTTTATTAAAAAATTTAATGAAAAAAAGTGTCCCAGGATGTCCATTCATATTCAATCACAGCGTCCAACGTTCCCGAGAACAAAAAATGGAAAAACTCAGCCTCCATGGGAGGCATCCCCGCGACTGCCATCTTTTTGCTTTGCTAGTTGTTATATAGCTGAGGGTGGGGCTACCCGGTAAACGAGTGACCCCACTCCCTCTGACATGATGTGATGTCACATGACGCCCTCAGATATATAACAGCTGTCATCAGGAAAAAGCTGCAGCTGCAGGGATGCCTCCCATGGAGTTTTTCCGTTTTTTCTTCTTTTTCGGGAAAGTCGGACGTTGTGATTGAAGATGAATGGACATCGCGGGACACTTTTTATTTTTTAATAAAGAACTTCAAAACTGTCTCCTGTCATTTTTACTTTTTTGACACTTTTTTGTGAATGAGTAGGGGTATAATGTACCTGATACCCATTCACATAGGCGGGGGCCAGGATGTGGGGGACCCCTTGTTAAAGGGGGGTTCCAGATTCTGATTAGCCCCCCACCCGCAGACCCCCACAACTACCGGGCAAGGGTTGTGGGGAAGAGGCCCTTGTCCCCATCAACATGGGGACAAGGTGTTTTGGGGGGACCTCAAAGCACCCTCACCATGTTGAGGGCATGTGGCAGTTCAGGAGGGGAGGGGCATTCTCTCATTCCCCCCCTTTTCCTGTGGTCAGCCGGGTTGCTTGCTTGGATAAGGATCTGATATTGATTTTGGGGGGGACCCCATGCCATTTTTTTTTTTATTTTGGTGTGGGGTTCCCCTTAATGTCCATACCAGACCCAAAGGGCCTGGTAATGGACTGGGGGGGAGGACCCATGCTGTTTTTTTCAATCATTTTTATGTGTGTTGCCGAGATCCAATAATACATTACAGCCATGAGCAGTTTTAAGTGACATTTTTTCCTTTAGAAATGTCATTTTTCTGCTCTCATTCATTACACTGTGTACGGCCGCCATGTAAGCAGCCCTACATAGTGTGGGGAGTGGACTTAGCCCCCTGAGCCATGATTGGCCAAAGGCACCCTATGGTTTTCTAACAAACTTCTGAGGGCTTCACAGAACAGCTGTATTTATAATGAGATTAAATTACACACAGGTGGTCTCTATTTAATATTAAGGTGACCTTTCAAGGCAATTAGTTCCACTAAATTTTAGGTAGGGGTATCAGAGTAATGGGGGCTGAATACAAATGCACGTCACACTTTTCAGATATTTATTTGTAAAAAAATGTAAAAACAATTTATCATTTTCCTTCCACTTCACAATTATATGTGTTGGTCTATCACATAAAATCCCAATAAAATACATTTACTTTTTTGGTTTTAACATGATAAAATGTGGAAAATTTCAAGGGGGATGAATATTTTTTCAAGGCACTGTATATGCAGTTGTTGACTTTGGCTTGAGCTCTAAATTCCTGTTTTGGCTATAGGGCAGGAAGTTAAGGGAAATCTTCCTAATGGACACAAAAAAATCCCTCCTTTACTTCATTCAAAATGAAGTTAAAGGAGAAGTACAGCCAATGCTCATTTGGCTGTACTTCTTCTGTGGATCACAGGACTGCAGATCGTTCTGCACGCCTGCACTCCTGAAGCCCGCTGTCAGCTGACGTCACAAAGCTGGTCCAGGCTCGGTAAAGATCTTGACCATAGTATAGATCCACCCACAAGCCTGGACCGGCGAGCCACTAAAAGCCTGAGCCGGCTGCTCCTGCCCCCTCCACAGCCCAGCGCTCTAGTCACCAGCTCTCTGCTCAGGGAGCTCTGTTTGATAGCTCGGTTCTCAGCCTTAGAGCTGTCGGGGTACAGATGCCGCACTGGACCGATGATGCATCCACCTAGGCTAAGTGTGACTAAAATAAAAAATCCCATACTACTCTTTATAATTGAGGTTGAAGCATTTTATGCCAGGGTTGCTAGTTAGCAGCTATGTTGGGAGTCATCAACTCCCAAGATGTAGGTATAAATGAGCTCTGGATCAGATAAAGGTAATCTATTTCTTTTTTTAGTGAAGTCACTGCATAGAAGACATTTTATACATTTTGCCATTATCCAATAATATATTTACAATAGATACCAATGTGATTTTTTTTGTTTTCGCCAGATAATACAATGTTGGCAATTATGCAGAAGGTTTGCTCTAGATTAGGGAACTTGTAAAATCTTGTGCAAAAGTTCCAGTTTAGGGTTTGAGAAGAAAAGGCTGAAAGAGGCACTCCCATTGGATGGGTGTGGAAGGGCTGAGTGAGAAAAATGTCGAGACAAGATAAATATATGTACTGCTGTCTGAGTCTTTGACAGCAAGTGAGCCCAGGATTGATGATGGGTTGGAGAAAATGGCACCCGGGGGCAAGTAAGGCAGCTAATTAAGGTTACATTTTTAAAATAAATCAAATCAAATGTTTTAGGGAAGACTGCCAAAAAATGTCACAAACTTCAGAATACCTGAAATAATTATTACTGGTTTAGGTAGCTAAACAAGTTACTAAGATGTATATGGTACTCTGGGTAAGAATGCAGACCGATGTACAGTTCATAATACTGTTCTTCACATTGATCTATTTTTTTTTCTTTTCAGGGTCAAATAATTACACTACTCAAAGAATACATGATAAAGGTGAGCAGGAAGAGTTGATTTTGCTGCTTGAATACATTACACATATCTTTTTTGCAGATAGTTAAATGGAAGTTTTAATAATTTTAGTCAAACTTATTTCATTTTTTCTAAAATTACAACATTTATAAACTGATTTTTTAAAATCACCAACTGCATACGATAAATATTACCCACACATATTTCACATTTACTTGGCTAAAAATGAACTGAAAAGACAAAAGCATTATGTTTTAGTCTTGGACACAATAAAAGAAAAAAAACACACACAAAACATGTATTTAAGATGTTTTTATACCTCACTTTTTTCTTGTGAAGCTTTAGTGCTGTTGAGAATTATATACTGTACATTTTAACACGTTTCTCAAAGTTAATTAACATATAGTTATGTGCATCCATTTGGTTAAGGACAGTGCTATATACTGTAAAAATTGTTGTAAAATTTACCAATGAACCAATAACATGAGCATAGGGATAAGACATATTGGAAATGCTGCACACAGTCTACTGTATAGTTGCCATTAGGGATGAGCTCGATGTTCGCCCGTTCGCAGAACAGCAAACATTATGGGGCGTTCACGGGGAAATTTGAGTGCCGTGGATCGCCCCATAATGCACTGCCAGATCGCAGTGCATTGCTGTATGATGATTGGTCAAAGCATGCACCTGACCTGCATGCTTTGGCCAATCACAGTGCGCTCTGCTGAGAGAGCCATAATTGGCCAAAGGCTATGAGTACCTTTGGCCAATCATTGCTCATAGGGCCCCACACTATATAAGGCTGCTTACACGGTGCATGCATCAGTGACACTGTCCCTCTAGTCTTCCTGCTGGAGCACACGCTTTGTGGAATCATGGACAGGGCACTTGAGGCAGAACAGCAGAAGGAAGAGGAGGACTTCCTTTCCTCTCAAGGCCCCCTTTATCCAGATAGCATTCCTGCGGGCCCACCAAACACACAGGAAGAAGAGGAGGAGGATTGTGTCAGCATGGATGTAGAGGATAACACTCAGAAGCAGTCTTCAAGGGATGGTTTTCAGTCCCCAGAAACACAAGGAGTTGTACGTGGCTGGGAGGAGTGTGACGGAACATCCCACACTCCACTTGAGTGCTTCCGTCAGTATATCGCTTTCTAAGTCACCCATTTCTCCTGGGGCAGCTCTCCCAGGAATGCAATCCGCAATGCCGTTGGTCACTGGCCTGTTGCTCTGGGGTTGGAAAACACTTGCCCTGTTTTATACCAGCGAGCTGGAGGGTTCCAATCTGGAGCTCCATCCGAATCTGCTGCCTGAGCTCCAGGTATTCATCCTCAGACACAGTCCTGGTGTATGCTGAAAGGACGATCCGCAGCAGCCCCGGGAACTCTGATACAAGGTCCATATCTCCGCTGGGCTGACCGAACTCTGCTATCCTGATCTTGGATCCAGGTGGAGGTTTGGATGTCCCAGAATGCAGGAAGCATACCACTGCTGCCACCAATTGTGACAAAATGTTCCACACTCCACTTGAGTGCTTCCGTCAGTATATCGCTTCCTAAGTCCAGGAACATGAGACTAATGGATCTGGCTATAGTTACCCCCAAGAACCAGACAACACCAGTCTTGGAGTACAACAGAAATAGCCTGTTTTATTTGAGATCTCACACAAATATATACAGCAGGATGACAATACAAACTGTAACCAGAAATCTAATTAACATGAGCTAGTTTACTAATCATTTACTCAGACTTGGTGACTCAGAGATATGACCTTTCAGGGCAGCCTTGCCGTCTCCTAACTCACAACTTACAATACACATAAGTATAAACACATCCCCCAATAGTTTTCTAGGAGTGTTTTCTAGGAGAGGTGTGTTAATGAGCACAATAAACTATTGGGTGAAAGACCTGGGGTTTCCAGATCTCAATCATCAGCATTCCTTTCGCATATATCTGTCCACTGAGTCCCAAGCTGGCAGAGACCATCATGACCTTCTTAATAATGTCCTTTTGCATTACATAACAGAATATCTTCCTAAATGCTTGTTGGTCCCTCAAATACCAGGGCCCATAGTCGGTAGCCAAGAGGCTAGCATTCAGTCCCCTCCAAAAGCCTCTGTCCCTGGTGAGTCTGTCACAAGGAGGTAGTTATGGATCATAGTGACCCAGAGGACTCAGAATCAAACTTACGCTGCATGGCCTACCTGATTCTGCAAAGCCTGCGACAGGACCCTAGGATTTGTGGTATCAAGGAGAGGGATCAATACTGGCTGGCAACCCTTCTTGATCCACATTACAAGGGTAAGGTTGCAGAACTCATCCTGCCCAGAGGGAGCAGAGGATGAAATATCTTCAGGAGGCCTTGAAGAAAGGTTTGTGCAACACATTTCCAGACCCTGGGAGGACACCATTTCCTGGTGATGGACAGCGTGTTGCAGAGGCTTTGTTCAGTCAGAGGAAGAGCGGTGGGGAAGGTGGCTGTCTGACTGATGCTTTTAAGCTATTTTTCAGTCCTCAGTACCAAGCTCTGATCAGTTCAAGCAACCATTGCCAGCATCTGCATTATATGGTGCAGGAATATCTAGGGGCAAGAGCAGACTTGGAGACCTTTCCAACAGAGCATCCACTGGGTTACTGGGTCTTCAGGATGGACCACTGGCCAGAACTTGCTCAATATGCAATTGAGCTACTGGCCTGTCCTGTGTCCAGCGTGCTTTCTGAATGCACATTCAGTGCTGCTGGAGGGTTTGTAACGGATCAAAGAGTGTGTCTTTCCACAGACTCCGTTGATAGGCTCACATTCATAAAAATGAATCAGTCTTGGATTAGCAGCTGATTGAATTTGCTATGGATGTGGGATCCCTTGAACACTGCCTATGTGTCAGGGCTGGGCTTAGCCCTTCCTTCTCAAAGCTGGCCTCTCAGCTGTCGGCTAATTGCCAGCTCCTATCTCTCCACAGTGACTCACTTGATGATATCCTGCTTGTCAGTCCTGCCTACTTAAGTCGTCCAGTCCAGATGATCTCTGCCTTCACCTTGGTCACATCTCTAGAGACGCTCTCCTGTTGTCACGTACGTGGTAGGTTTTGAGCCTGAAGTGCAGAGAAAGACCTCCCTTACAGCTCCCACTCCTGTTCCCCTGGAATGGAGATAGAAGGCCCAGGAGTGAGGAGTGGTATGGGTGCCTGGCAGGATCAACAGTCACCGGAAGTTCAGGAGTGGTGGCACCCTCTGGAACCTGAAGCTGAAGAGGAGACTGGAGTGCAGAGAGGACCCGGAACCACAGCAGGTAAGTAAGCAGGTAAGTAAGCAGGGCTGAAGAGCTGGACTGGAACCAGGAACAAGGCAGCAGGTAGTAGACTGGAACGCTGGACTGGAACCAGGAACAAGCAGCAGGGAGTAGCCTGGAATGCTGGACTGGAACCAGAAACAAGGCAGCAGGTAGTAGGCTGGAACGCTGGACTGGAAACAGGAACAAGGCAGCAGGTAGTAGACTGGAACGCTGGACTGGAACCAGGAACAAGCAGCAGGTAGTAGCCAGGAACGCTGGACTGGAACCAGGAACAAGGCAGCAGGTAGTAGGCTGGAACGCTGGACTGGAACCAGGAACAAGCAGCAGGTAGTAGCCTGGAACGCTGGACTGGAACCAGGAACAAGGCAGCAGGTAGTAGCCTGGAATGCTGGACTGGAACCAGGAACAAGTAGCAGGTAGTAGCCTGGAACGCTGGACTGGAACAAGGCAGCAGGTAGTAGGCTGGAACGCTGGACTGGAACCAGGAACAAGGCAGCAGGTAGTAGGCTGGAACGCTGGACTGGATACTGGTATCAGACAGAGGGATGGTCAAACAAGCTGGAGGTCCGTATCGGTCGAGCAGCAGAGGTGCCAGGGATAACACAAAGGGATGGTCAGGCAAGCCAAGAGGGTCTGGTGCAAGTTGATAGTAGGATGGTCTAACAGGAAGCCGGGTCAGATAGCAGAGTACACAGGTCAGATCAGGTTAAGGCACACGGAACGCTGTAGAGCAGACAGCGGGGATTGAGTGTGACAAGCCGGTTTAAATAGCCCGCCTAGCACTAGCGGGAGTGCGCGCGCGCGTGCCCGTGCGTGACAGCACCCGTGAACGCGCGCGCATGCGCAGTGGAACCCGTGGCCGTGTCCCCGTGCGTCTGGATCGCCGATTACTGGCAGGATCTTCATGACATTGCCCCCCCAAGGGGCAGCCTCCGGATGCCCCTTTGAAGAAATTTCTCCGGATAAAAGATTGCAACAGATTTTCAGCATGAATATTATCCTCAGGTTCCCAAGAATTTTCTTCTGGGCCGAACCCCCTCCATTTTATTAGAAATTGATTTTGGTTACCTCTTCTCCTATGGTCCATGATAGCCTCCACCTCGAATTCCTCCTCCCCATCTACCAAAATTGGATCAGGAGGATCCGTACTTCGGCCTGGAAATGGATTAGAAACAGAGGGTCTGAGCAGGGACACATGAAATACTTGATGCACTTTTAGTGAATCCGGAAGTTCAAGTTTGTATGCCACTTCATTAATTCTTCGCTTGACAGGAAATGGTCCAAGAAACTTGGGACCCAATTTCTTTGACGGGCAAGCCATCCTGAGGTTTACTGTAGATAACCATACCTGGTCCTCGGGTGTAAGTAACAGCTCACCTCGTCTCTTCTTATCGAAAGTTGCCTTATTATACTCCTGGGTCCTGGTCATGGTCTCCTGCAAAACTTGGTTGTTGGAAGTGAAGAAGTCCAACCTCTCCTGAACTGCGGGTACTGTGCACTCTGGAAGAGAATTAGGCAAAAATGAAGGGTGGAAACCATAATTTGCAAAAAATGGAGTTTGTTTGATAGCTGAATGAATAGAATTGTTGTAGGCGAATTCAGCCAATGGGAGAACAGAAATCCAATCATCTTGGGCAAAAGAAGAAAAACAGCGTAAATATTGTTCAAGAGTCTGGTTTGTTCTCTCTGTTTGCCCATTAGTCTGGGGATGATAAGCAGATGAAAATGAGAGTTCAATCTTCAATGTTTTGCACAGAGACCTCCAGAATCGGGAGGTAAACTGTACCCCCGATCTGAAACGATATTAACCTGTACCCCATGGAGCCTGATGACTTCTTTAATGAATGCCTGTGCCATTTCTGTAGCTGAGGGGGTGCCCTTCATTGGGACAAAGTGGGCCATTTTCGACAACCGGTCTACTATGACAAAAATTGAGGTGAAGCCCCCAGCCGGAGGTAATTCCCCAATAAAGTCTATAGAAAGCATTTTCCAAGGCCTATCTGGGACAGGTAATGGCTTTAGCAATCCCCATGCCTTGGTCCTGTGCCCCTTGTTCCTGATACAGGTGGTACAGGATTCAACAAATTTCCTACAATCTTCGCGTAACTGAGGCTACCAAAAGGTACGCTGTACCAGATCAGTAGTCTTAGCCACGCCAAAATGCCCAGCCAATGCATGGTCATGACAGAGTTCTAGTACTGAAACTCATAGTTCTTCAGGTATAAAGATCCTATTCTCATGCCACAGTAACCCATGCTTAACTTGGAGTTCTGACCTAATGGAAGATCCCAACCCTGCGGAAGCCTGCTTAATCCGGGAAAGCAGGTCTCCCTGCAGCAAAAGAAAATTCCCCGGGGACAGAATGGTGTCCGGAGGGGAAACCTCTTGGGACTTGTGAAACATCCTGGATAGGGCATCAGGTTTGGTATTCTTGGAGCCAGGGCGGTAAGTGACATGAAAGGAAAACCTGGAGAAAAAGAGAGCCCACCTGGATTGACGTGGCTTCAACCTTTTTGCAGATCTCAAATACTCCAGGTTCTTATGATCTGTAAAAATTAAGACTGGATGAGCGGCACCCTCCAGCAGATAGCGCCACTCCTCCAACGCTGATTTGATTGCCAACAACTCTCTGTCACCTACATCATAGTTTCTCTCTGCCGTGGACAATTTACGAGAGAAGAAGGCCACAGGATATAACAGGGCCTTAGTTCCCTGTCTTTGGGACAACACTGCCCCTACTGCAATTTCGGATGCGTCCACCTCTAGTACGGATGGCAGAGAGGAATCTGGATGCTTTAGTACGGAGGCGGAAGTAAAAAGGCACTTGAGAGTCTCAAAAGCCTTTTGGGCCTCAGCAGACCAGTGGAAGTGTGTACCTTGTTTAGTTAGCTGTGTGATGGGTGTGATGATGGTTGAGAACCCCTTAATAAATTTACTGTATAAATTAGCGAATCCAACTAATCGCTGGATCCCCTTCTTGTCTGTCGGGACTGGCCAATCTAGAACTGCAGCGACCTTTTGAGGGTCCATCTTAATGCCTCTACTGGAAATGATTAACCCCAAAAATGGAATACTTTCCTGTTCAAATTCACATTTCTCAGCTTTTGCATATAGACCGTGTTGTCGAAGCCGGGCCAACACACTTCTGACGTGCCTGCGATGGGATTCAAGGGAACAAGAAAAAATTAGTATGTCGTCTAAATAGACGATAACAAACAGATCTAGGAAGTCTCGTAAACATCATTGATGAAGTACTGGAATGTAACAGGGGCATTGCACAGACCGAAAGGGATCACTAGGTACTCAAAATGTCCATAACAGGTACGAAAGGCGGTCTTCCATTCGTCTCCGTCCCTAATATCAACCAAATTGTAGGCCCCGCGGAGGTCAAGCTTAGTAAATATGGTAGCTGTCCCAAGTCTTTGGAACAATTCTGGTATCAGGGGAAGAGGGTAACGTTTTTTTACAGTGATTTTGTTCAGCTCGCGGTAATCTACACATGATCTGAGGGTCTTGTCTTTTTTCTGTACAAAGAAGATACCTGCACCTGCTGGAGACGTGGATGGACGAATTAAGCCTTTCTTTAGATTCTCATCGATATATATTTTTTTAAAGCCCCTTGTTCTACTTCAGTCAAAGGGAATATTCTTCCAAAAGGTATCTCAGCACCGGGAAGTAATTCGATAGGACAGTCATAGGCCCGGTGAGGGGGTAAGACCTCTGCCCCCTGCTTGCTGAATACATCTAAGAAATCATGATAAGCAGAAGGGATGGAGAGGTGTAGACTAGGATCTGTATCCAAGCAGAGCAAGGTAGGGTTCTCCTGAGCGTTCTGAAATCTGCAAGACTGTTGGCAATATGGAGAAGAAAAGGTAACTTCACCTGTGACCCAATTAATGTCAGGATTATGAGCCTGTAACCATGGCATGCCGAGGATTATGGGAAACGATGATATCTAGGCGTAGCAGTTCTTGATGAGAATTGGAGATGGAGACGGGTATTGGAACAGTCTCTTGGGTAACAGGCCCAGACTTAATGGCGGTTCCATCAGCTAGATGGATGGAAAGTCCATGGGCTTTAGGCAACAAAGGTATCCGGTGTTGGGTAGCAAAAAGAGAGTCCATGAAACAACTGCAAGCCCCAGAGTCAATAATGGCAGTTATTTGCAGAGTCTCTCCTGGAAGCTGTAACAGGATAGAGAGAGCAAGGTGAGTAGTGTTCTTAACCAGAGGTGCAACATAGTCAGTGGACAGGGATAGGCACTTACGGAGTTTAAGGGGACAGTTCCTGACATAGTGCCCAGATTCCCCACAATACAGGCACAGATTATTCACTCGACGACGTTGTCGTTCCTCCTGGGTAAGAGAAGGCCGCAGGACCCCTAATTGCATTGGCTCAGGTGGGTTAAACGTGGAGGTAGGTGGTGCTGGTGACGTATGATGAGGAACTTTAGGGGTAACCCAAGTTGGGCGAGAAGTTCCATAGCTCTCTCAGTCCTACGTTCTCTTAGGCATCGATCGATCTGGATGGCTAGATCGATCAGTGCATTTAAAGTCTGTGGGGTACCCACCCTGGCCAATTCATCCTTCAGAGAGTCAGAAAGTCCCATTCGAAACTGATAGCGGAGAGCCGCATCATTCCAATTTGTGTCCGCACTCCATTTTCTGAATTCCGCCACATAGTCCTCTGCAGCCCTGCGACCCTGTTGAAGGGTGTGTAAAGCCGCTTCTGCAGTCACGGACAGCTGAGGGTCATCGTACAGCTCACCCAGTGCGTCGAGGAAGGTGGAGAGATTAGTCAGGGATATGTCCTTTTGCTCCAAGAGGCGATGGGCCCAGGTTTGGGGGTCACCAGAAAGCAGAGAGATTACGTAGCCCACCTTGGTAGCCTCCAGGGAAAAGGTACGTGGCTGAAGAGCAAAGAACAATTCACAGGAGTTGCGGAAAGCCCTGAATTTAAGGCGATTTCCGGAGAAACGTTCAGGTGTCGGGACCTTGGGTTCTGGAGGGAGCATCACCACCGTTGAGGAAGGCCCGACTGGAGGAGCAGGAGTGGAAGGAACTCCCTGGGCCCCAATGGGATTAGACAAGGTTAACACTCGTTCCTCCAGCCTGGTGTATCCTTGCTGTAGATTCTTGACTGCTTCAGTCAATCCTGCCAGGTGTGCACAAAGTTCCTCCATGGGAGACGTTCCCTGCTCAGACTCAGACATGGCTGTCTGCTACTGTCATGTACCTGGTAGGTTTTGAGCCTGAAGTGCAGAGAAAGACCTCCCTTACAGCTCCCACTCCTGTTCCCCTGGAATGGAGACAGTAAGTAAGCAGGTAAGTAAGCAGGTTAGTAAGCAGGGCTGAAGAGCTGGACTGGAACCAGGAACAAGGCAGCAGGTAGTAGACAGGAACGCTGGACTGGAACCAGGAACAAGCAGCAGGGAGTAGCCTGGAACGCTGGACTGGAACCAGGAACAAGGCAGCAGGTAGTAGGCTGGAACGCTGGACTGGAAACAGGAACAAGGCAGCAGGTAGTAGACTGGAACGCTGGACTGGAACCAGGAACAAGCAGCAGGTAGTAGCCTGGAACGCTGGACTGGAACCAGGAACAAGGCAGCAGGTAGTAGGCTGGAACGCTGGACTGGAACCAGGAACAAGCAGCAGGTAGTAGCCTGGAACGCTGGACTGGAACCAGGAACCAGGCAGCAGGTAGTAGGCAGGAACGCTGGACCGGAACCAGGAACAAGCAGCAGGTAGTAGACTGGAACGCTGGACTGGAACCAGGAACAAGCAGCAGGTAGTAGCCTGGAACGCTGGACTGGAACCAGGAACAAGGCAGCAGGTATTAGGCTGGAACGCTGGACTGGAACCAGGAACAAGGCAGCAGGTATTAGGCTGGAACGCTGGACTGGAACCAGGAACAAGGCAGCAGGTAGTAGGCTGGAACACTGGACTGGATACTGGTATCAGACAGAGGGATGGTCAAACAAGCCGGAGGTCGGTATCGGTCGAGCAGCAGAGGTACCAGGGATAACACAGAGGGATAGTCAGGCAAGCCAAGAGGGTCTGGTGCAGGCGGATAGCAGGATGGTCTAACAGGAAGCTGGGTCAGATAGCAGAGTACACAGGTCAGATCAGGTTAAGGCACACGGAATGCTGTAGAGCAGACAGCGGGGATTGAGTGTGACAGGCCGGTTTAAATAGCCCGCCTAGCACTAGCGGGAGTGCGCGCGCGCGTGCCCGTGCGTGACAGCACCCGTGAACGCGCGCGCATGCGCAGTGGAACCCGTGGCCGTGTCCCCATGCGTCTGGATCGCCGATTACTGGCAGGATCTTCATGACACCTGTGATCCTGTTAAAGACTTGCTTGGCTGACATTCCTTCTGGCTCCAGATCCTGCTTACTGTTCTACTACGCTCATCTCTGGCTCCCTGACATTTTGGCTTGTCTGACTATCCGTTCCTGTTCCTGAACTCTGGCTATGTTTTGACTACGTTTACTCTGTTTACCTTTTTTTATTATTATTAAACAAGTGTAGGCGAAGGCCATGAATTCAGAAAATGCAGCAAATCCACTTGTTGGTAATATTTTTTCCAGATTGGATGAGCAGGATCACCGCATGGATCAGTTTGCCATGGCGTTACCAACACTCTTGAGTCACACAGCTCACCTGGAATCTCCCACTGTGGCTGCTCCGGTACAGCCTGTGTTGCAGCCCATCCCTGCAGTCTCTGTGCAGGCACCCACCTTGAGTATTACCTCTATAAGAGGTATGTCTGGTTTTGCTCCACTTCCCCAGCGATTTGGGGGCGATCCAGTCCAATGCAGAGGGTTTCTCAACCAGGTTGAGATATACTTTGAGATGCTGCCCCAGGCGTTTCCCACGGACAGAAGCAAAGTAGGTTTCATGATATCCTTGCTTTCTGAGAGAGCCTTGGCCTGGGAAAACCCTCTATGGGAGACGCAAAAACCTGTTGTTTTGAGTTACCCTGAGTTTGTGACTTCTTTTAAAAGGGTATTTGATGTTCCCGCGCGCTCCACTTCTGCTGCCAAGTGCCTCATGTCCATCAAACAGAATACAAGAACTGTTGCCGATTACGCCTTTGAATTCTGTACTGTAGCAGCAGAGGTTGCTTGGAACAATGAGGCGCTCGTGGTTGCTTTTTCTCATGGTCTCTCGGATACCATCAAGGATGAGATAGCAGCCCAAGATATACCCAATGAGCTGGAGAGGTTGATCACGTTTGCCATCCTCATTGACTTCAGACTCAGAGAGACTCCCTTTTAAGGAGCGCTTGCGATAGCCTCCTATACATTTGTCTTCAAACTTTGCAGTCCCTCCCTTGCTTTCCTCACCTCCCATGCCTCCTGGTACCAAGTCAGTCTGTGAAGATGAACCCATGCATTTGGGCTTCACGCGTCTCTCTGCGGATGAGAGAACCCTTAGGAGGAGGGAGAGATTGTGCCTTTATTGTGGCCAGGCAGGTCACTTTTTGAAGCCTTGACCTATGAGACTGTTCCTTTGTCCATGGCCGTAGGGGCTCTTCACCATGAGATAATCCAATTCCAAGTTATTTCCTCATCTAAGTTTCCACTGGTTAATAGTTATCCTTGGTTACAGAGGCACAACCCCTCTTTTGTTTGGCTCCGTGCTGAGGATCTCTCCTGGTTGCCACAATGCAGTAAGACATGCTTCCAGAAGGTAGCCAAGGTCCTGTGTACCTCTTCACTCTCCTCCCTGCCGGAGGACTGCCCCGATTTTAGTGATGTCTTTGACAAAGGTCAAGCCGGTAGTTTGCCTCCACACCGGCCGTCTGATTGCGCAATTGACCTTCAACCTGGTGCCATACTGTCATGGTTATGCAGTAATGTGTGTCTGTCAGCTCACCTTTCCTTCTGTGTTCACCTTTAGAGGCTAACCACCCTCACCTGACTGTTTAATCTTCCCTTAGCATAGCTCCACTCTGGTCTCTAATTAGGAACACTATATTAACCTGGGCATTGCAAGCCAACCTTGCTGATCAACCATTGTGTGTTAGCGTTCATGTGCACTTTCTGTGTTTCCTACGTCTGATTCCAGTTACCGTCCTTGGCCTGTTCTCGACTATCCCTGTCTGCTTGTGACCCTGACCTATGGCGTGTTTATCCTTGTCTGCTAGTCACCCCGACATTTGGCTTATCCCTTGCTTTCCTTGTTGTTCCAGCCTGTTGCCTCCTACCTCTCCTCCTGTAGTCTACCGTGAGCGTGAGCTGTGAGACCCTGAGGGCCGTGACCTGGAGCCAGACTGCAGCACAGACCATCCTCACCACTAGAGGCTCTGGTGAACACCTGCTGGCTCTTAGACTCCGCGCCCCGGGGAATCTATGCTCTAGCTCCCAGTGGGATCTGTGATAGTGTTCCAGTAGACCTACTTCCTGAACCTCCCAGGGTTCAATCTGTAGCAGTAAGTCCTAGGGTCCACTACCTTTAGCGGTGCACTCCTGACTTCCACAGAGTGCATTTGTCACCTGGTCTCAGGTGACCTGACACATACCCCCTCGTGGCTGGGTTTACCCTTTGTCGGTCTTGGAGGATAAGGCCATGGAAGAGTATGTTGCAGACGCACTTTCTCGAGGTTTCATCCACAAACCCTCATCTCCTGCTGGTGCTGGTTTCTTCTTTGTGAAGAAGAAGAGTGGTGAACTGAGACCTTGTATTGATTATAGGGGTCTCAATCGTTTCACGATTAAGAATGCCTATCTGATTCCATTGATTACGGAGTTATTTGACCACCTCAAGGGAGCAACGGTTTTCACGAAGCTTGATTTGAGAGGGGCATACAATCTCGTGAGAGTTCAGGAGGGCGACGAGTGGAAAACTGCGTTTAATACCAGAACAGGGTATTATGAGTACCTTGTAATGCCTTTTGGCCTTTGTAACGCCCCGGCAGTTTTCCAGGAATTTATTAACGATGTCCTCAAAGATTTGTTGCAGTTATCTTTGGTGGTTTATCTCGATGATATCCTCATATTTTCCAAGTCCCTGGAGAGCCACCACACAGATGTCTGTCATGTGCTTCAGAAACTAAGAGAAAACAATCTCTATTGTAAACTGGAGAAGTGCGAGTTCCATCGTGAACAGGTTAAATTCCTGGGTTATGTCATTTCCACTGCTGGTTTTTCGATGGACCCAGGGAAACTTTCGCAGTCCTACAGTAGCCCCGACCCATGGGTTTATGTCCTCTGCAGCGTTTCCTTGGCTTTGCCAACTATTATCGGAAGTTTATTTGTAACTTCTCATTTCTGGTCAAGCCCCCGACTGATATGACCAGAAAGGACGGTAACCCACAGAGTTGGTCTCCAGAGTCCGTTAAGGCCTTTGAGAGTCTCAAGGCTGCCTTTGTTTCTGCTCCTGTGTTGGCACACCCTGATCCTATGTTACCTTTTATCCTTGAGGTTGATGCTTCTGAGACTGGAGTTGGTGCCCTTCTGTCTCAACGTCTTACCTCAGAGCACTATGCATCCTTGTGGCTACTTTCCCAAGAAATTGTCACCTGCGGAGAGCAATTACGAGATTGGTGACAGAGAGCTGTTAGTGATCATTTTAGCCCTGAAAGAATGGAGACATCTCTTCGAAGGTATCACTGTGCCGGTTCTCATTCTTACTGACCATAAGAATCTGACATTCTTGTCTGAGGCTAAACGCCTTTCTCCCAGAAGGGCACGATGGGCTCTTTTCTTGTCTAATTTCAATTACATTGTCTCATTCTTACCCGGTACTAAGAATGTAAGGGCTGACGCTTTGTCATGACAATTTTCCTTCACTTCCAAGATGGAGTCGGTTCCGGTTCCTGTGATTCCTCCTAATCGTATTCTGGCTACGGTTCACACCAGTCTCACTTCTCCCTTGGGTGACAAAATTCTTGCTGCTCTGGTCCATGCTCCTCCTGAAATACCTTGTGACTGCTGCTTTGTCCCAGAGAGTCTCCGTACTGCCGTGCTCCAGACTTACCATTCTCCCAAGACTGCTGGCCACCATGGGAAGAATCAACTCTTTTTGGCCAATTCGCAACAATTCTGGTGGCCTAGTCTACGTGCTGATGTAACCATCTTCGTAGCTGCCTGTTCCGTGTGAACTCAGAGTAAGACTCCATGACACCTTCCAGTGGGCCTCCTACAACCCATACCCAATGGAGAGAGGCCCTGGACCCACCTATGGATTTCATTGTAGAGTTACCCAACTCCCAGGGCAACACAATTATCCTTATATTGGTTTACCGGTTCTCGAAAATGTCCCATTGTATTCCATTTTTGCTCGGGAGATCTTTCGTTTACATGGGCTACCCAAGGTGATTGTCTCGGACAGGGGTAGTCAGTTTGTGTCCCAGTTCTGGCGAGCTTTTTTTGCACAGTTGGGAATTCAGCGTTCTTTTTCCTCTGCGTATCACCCGCAGTCTAATGGGGCCGCAGAACGAGCCAATCAGTCCTTGGAGCAATTCCTACATTGCTATATTTCTGACCATAACAACTGGTCAGACCTCTTACCGTGAGCAGAGTTTGCTCACAATAGTGCCTTGAATTCTGCTTCCTGATTGTCCCTGTTTATTGCGAAATATGGTTTCCAACCTTCCATGTTGCCTGACTCATTTGTTTCACAAAGTATTCCTGCGTTAGAGGAGCATCTCCGTGGTCTTTGTTCCAGGAGGCTTTGCGACATGCTAATGATAGGTACAGACTCCATGTTGACTGTTCCATGTTGAGGTTCTGTGGGCGCATACAGTACCTGGTGAATTGGAAAGGGTATGTCCAGAGAAATGCTCTTGGGTCTCATCCTCGGACATACATGCCCCTGTCCTCCTCCGTGATTTCCATAGACATTTTCCCCTCTAGCCTGGTGGTCCTCCGAGGGGGAGGGGTCATTGAGGAAGGGATACTGTCATGGCTGGGCTCAGCCCTTCCTTCTCAAAGCTGGCTGCTCAGCTGTCAGCTAATTGCTAGCTCCTATCTCTTCACAGTGAGTCACATGTTGATGATATCCTGCTTGGATACCCTGGATCCTGCTTGGACTTGGAGACCTTTCCAACAGAGCATCCACTGGGTTACTGGGTCTTGAGGATGGACCACTTGCCTGAACTTGCTCAATATGCAATTGAGCTACTGGCTTGTCCTGTGTCCAGCGTGCTTTCTGAATGCACATTTAGTGCTGCTGGAGGGTTTGTAATGGATCAAAGAGTGTGCCTTTCCACAGACTCCATTGATAGGCTCACATTCATAAAAATGAATAAGTCTTGGATTAGCAGCTGATTGAATTTGCTATGGATGTGGGATCCCTTGAACACTGCCTAAGTGTCAGGGCTGGGCTCAGCCTTTCCTTCTCAAAGCTGGAAACTCAGCTGTCGGCTAATTGCCAACTCCTATCTCTCCACAGTGACTCACTTGATGATACCCTGCTCATCAGTCCTGCCTACTTAAGCCATCCAGTCCAGATGATCTCTGCTTTCACCTTGGTCACATCTCTAGAGACACTCTCCTGTGTTTCTGTTAAAGACTTGCTTGGCTGACATTCCTTCTGGCTCCAGATCCTGCTTGCTGTTCTACTACGCTCATCTCTGGCTCCCTGACGTTTGGCTTTTCTGACTATCCTTTATGGTTCCTGAACTCTGGCTATGTTTTGACTATATTTACTCTGTTTACCTTTTTTATTATTATTAAACAAGTGTGATTTAACTGTACTTCTGTCTCAGTCTGATTCATGGTTTCTGACACTATGCTGACTATCCTATCCCTCCTCAATCTTGATGATGCTCGCTTCCAACAATATTTTTGGTTTAGGGCACCGCCACCCAAGGCCCAATTTTTCTGCCCCTGTTTAACAGGGGCATGTAATTACAATTTTTTTTAGATAATATTTCGATGCAGGGCCCGTTCCTGCGCCAAACAAGAGTATCTGTAAGGGGTTACAGTGTTGTGGCACCACCACCCAAGGCCCAACTTTTCTGCCCCTGTTTAACAGGGGCATGTAATTACAATTTTTGATATAATATTTCAACGCAGGGCCCATTCCTGTGCCAAACAAGAGTATTTGTGAGGGCTTAGAGTGTTCTGGCACCACCAAAATTAAAGACCCAGTTTTTCTGCCCCTGTTTAACAGAGGCATGTATTTACAATTCTTGATATAATATTTCAAAGCTGGACCCATTCCTGCGCCCAACAAGAGTAACTGGGAGG
The DNA here is from genome assembly GCF_042186555.1 of Aquarana catesbeiana. NCBI lineage: Eukaryota > Metazoa > Chordata > Amphibia > Anura > Ranidae > Aquarana > Aquarana catesbeiana. The sequence continues at coordinate 146,918,847 of NC_133325.1, forward strand.
GCTTACAGTGTTCTGGTACCACCAACACCTAAGGCCCAATTTTATGCAGAGTATATAGGGCAGGCCGTGTAGCATATATACTGCTGTTCACGGTATATAGGGCCTGGGGGACCCCCACGCCATTTCAAAAAAAAATTTAGTGCGGAGTTCCCCTTAATATCAATACCAGACCTGAAGGGCCTGGTATGGATTTTGGGGGGATATCCACGCAATTTTTTGGGGGTATTTTTGGTATTTTTATCTATATTGCCGGGATCCGACAATACATTACAGCCACGAGCAGTTTTAAATTACATTTTTTCCTTTAGAAATGTAATTTTGCTGTGGCACTGTTATAAACATGGGAAAGATGCGCTACTTTACAGGCATATTAAGGACATCCCCCAGGCACGATATTTAAAGAAATATTTTATTTTTATTGTTTCACTTTAAACATTATTAAAATCACTGCTCCTGAAAAAACGTCCATTTTTAAAACATTTTTTTGCATTGATACATGTCCCCTGAGGCAGGACCCAGGTCCCCAAACACTTTTTATGGCAATAACTTGCATATGAGCCTTTAAAATTAGCACTTTTGATTTTTCACATATGCGTCCCATAGACTTTAACTGTGTTCGCATGTTCGCACAAATTTCTTGCCTGTTCGCATGTTCTGTTGCGAACCGAACCGGGGAGGGTGTTTGGCTTATCCCTAGTTGCCATGTTTGCAAGGAAGAAAAATTTGATACACCCTATTATTTAAACAAGAATAACAAAAATATACTCGGAGTGCTGTGTATAATATATCATTCCACAACTATTATGCACAAGCAAAAATCTGTACAGGGCAACATATAAAATATCTAACAGGATAGTTTACCACAATGCTTTAACTCTCCAGCAAAAACATTGTTAAAGGAAATCAAAAGAGCAACAGCACACAGCAATAAGTCCTTGAAAGTGTTTTATTGCAAAGAAAACATACAGCTCTGGACAGTCATCCTAATGCATTTCTGCCTATAAGCTGGCCTTATAGCTGATTGTTATTACCACGCACTAATTCATTTACTCCTCCACACACACAGATAGTTGGAGTGATCATCACAAATAACTTGTATCTGGGACAACATACACAAAATGTTTATGGTAAAAAAAAAAAAAAAAAGGTTTTACAGCCTTCTACTGTATTCAAATGTATTTCCTTGAGAAACAACATGGAGACTTGTCCTCTTTTCTCGTATGGGACGTTATTGTCTGGCAGAGGTGGTGATTTGTGCAGCAGGCTTCTGCAGGAGGTCCACTGAATTTTTAGGTTACACTTTAGGATCCCCCTGGGTATAAATCACGCAGATTACAATAAAAACCTCATAGAGCTACTAACCCTTCCCCACTATAACCAAATGAAAAAATATGTTGTGGCAATAGTTGAGATTTAATGTAACCTAATATGAGATGTGATGGATCCCCGTACTCCTGGGGAGTTTGTCCGCCGTATAAGCTTCCCTTGCTCGGTACCAGCATGATCCAAGCCCACCCTGTCACTAGCCATAACTCAGTGTAGGGTGGATAAAAGCATAAGACTTTTATTGAAGAACAGACACAAGTATATACCCCTGGGGACAATCCCCCTTCCTTGTTGACATAGAGACACAGGGCGGGGTAAACTTTACATCCAATAACATGAGGCACAGCTACATTCAAACTGTTCAACAAATCTTATAAACAAAAACTGGGCACACAGCCAACTTTGTCAGTGGGAAGGACACTTGAGGAAACTTTCCCCTTTCTTACTCTACCTCTGATCTTCATGCTTGGAACATGCATAATACACAGAGTAAAGAGGGTGGGGTAGCGTTAGTGACCGGCATTACCCCATAGGCCTGGCTGGATGAAGTGTGGCTTCTCAGTCACCCTGTGCCCCTAATAGACACAGGATGACTTACACATATGAGGAGCCTGGGGAGCTGAAAAAGGAGTTTCCTAACCTCTCTAAGGTAAGCTGGGTTCCACAAGCCCCCCCCCCCTGCCCAAAGTGACTCATAAGTGACTAATAAGAAATATTATTTTTACAATAATTTTTAAATTTAGAAACAAGGCAGATGGCCACCATAGCTCATTGCCCTAGCTCTAGTATCTTGGGACCTTTTAGCTCTAATTCTCTTTTGCAGTTACTCAAATTGAGATGCAAATTGTTTTTTTCATGAAGAGACCATTATTGACAAGTAGACTTTCCATAGCCATGTAATTGTGGTGCAGGAACCTTTTTCCACAGATGTAGACTTCTCATTTTTTATTGACGTAGTAGTACTACTACACACTCTCTGTGAATCTAGTGATTATTTTTTATAGTACTGACATTCCTGCTCCAATATTAAGTTTGTTTGATAATATTGTTGTTATTTGTGCCCAATCATGTCATTTGCTCCAGTGGTGAGGTGTGTTTTATTCAATTTTTGCTGCGTACTGAGGCCACCTGGTTCTGCTAATCTATCATAGAGGTTTCTGCAGGACTAGAAACAACAAGTTTCTTATGTGTCATTGGGCAGGTTGCCAGTCTATAGCATTGCTTCACAAAGAGACCACGGAGAACTATTGATATAGCATTCATTGCATGCTTATTAAAAGAACTGAATCTTCTACTGATCATATTGGTAGAGAAGATGGCCATGCAATGGTTAATTGCCCACTCCAAGATCTATCCCAGCAAATAGTGATATACATTAACTACCTGAGCAATGTTAGTGTTGCTTATAACAAAAGTTTGTGGACACGTCATTATCACATCTACCTAAAATGGACAAAGGTATGTAAACATCCCTGTAAAGTATTGAGTTCAGGGGTTTCCCATGAAGGGTGCTGTCACTGTTACAACATTCAAAGACATTTTACACAATTGTCCACTTCCAAACTTATGGCAACAGTTTCGAGGAGGCCCTAAAACAACATGACCATGTGCCTCTGCACAAATACATGGTTAGACAAGTTTGGTGTGGCGGAATGGAATGGGAGTAGTCTGTACAAAGTCCTGACCTCAACCCTATTGAAGACCTTTGGAAAGAATTGAAATGCCAATAGCCATCCAGGTCTTCTCATCTAACATTAGTACTCAACAATACAGAAGGTACCTGGCACACTTTCAGGACAGTCAGCCAAAAAACCTAACTAATCTACTCAGTTTAAAAACAGAGGGTTTTTGTTGAATATATTTGAAAATACGTGTGGAAGCCACACTGCCACCTTCATACACCTCTGATAAGTGTGATCCCAGCTATAAGGCATATATAGCAAGCAGAGACTGAGAGCAGGCTCATCTAGAGATAGTCCATTCCACCTTATGTCCACCTTAGGCACAGCAACACACCAGAAGCCCAGACATAGCCTTTGTAAGGCAGCTGAAGACTTTCAGTGTGTGCCTGCACCAAATACAAAAAGAAACAATGGCAGCTGATCAAATCTGTTTGAAACTTGCGAAAAAGGAAAAGTGTCCATAGGCAGGGCAATACACCAAACTCAACAAATGTAACTGACCCCACAAATGCTCTTTTGGCTGGATGGGCACAAATTTCTACAGATACACTACAAAGTGTTGTTTAAAGTCTACCCATTGGAGAGAAGGCTGTTATAGCAATTTGGGCAGCTCAGTGTACAATCTAAAGAAGACTGCGAACAGGCAGGTAGGTTTATTTTACTGCAGAAGAAACAGTGCAGTTTTCGAAATAGAGACTTTAGTTCTGTTAAAACTGCAGAGTTCTACTTGCTGCTGTTTTGTTGAAACTGACACATGAATTTCAACTACTTCCTCAGGGCCACATATACATCTCCGAATATTATACAGATAATCTGGGACCATAAGTTCCACCCACAAACAGGCCACACCCCAAGCCATACCTTTGTTGTGCTGTTTAAAGTAATTTTCTCTCTTAATCACTGTTACACAGTGTAATTAAGGGGTAGGCAGATTTATTCACTTCATCTGCACATCTTTATATCCCTTACCGAATAGAACCGTTTTTACATTTCAGCTATGGCCCTAATGGTTTAGCAATCATTTTATCATTACTTAAGATAAAAAATGTACATTTATACATTTTGTCAGGACAAATAATTTATTTAGATAATATTTTTCTGCGTTTTTTTTTTTTTTTTTTGCACTCTATAGACAAAAAAGGAAAACCATGATAGTTTCAAAACAACTAACATCATTTTTATAATGAAGTGAATGTGACATTTACAAAATCTTCACAGCAGATGAATCTTCCTAGTGAATATCTTTTAAATGACAGAGAATGATTAACCACCATCAAATGTTTGGTGAATATCACACTTAGTACTTTGAAAATATCCCCCCTACTATTACTGTAGATAAATGTTTACATTTTATGCTATAATGTGTCCAATTTCTAATAACGCTAATATTATATTTCTGGTAAAGAGTATGGTACAGTCATTTAACAATGAAATTAAGGCTTTAAAATGTGGTGTGTATTTTTGAATGCGTTGCTACAACAACAATTGCAAATTAAAACAAATTTAAATATGAATAAATATAAATATTTTAAAATATAAAAAAAATATATATTTTAATATAAAAAAAATGAAAAATAATAGCTAGGGAAAGTAATAAGTTAGGTATGATTAAAGTAGAATTGTGGGAAGTTTATGGATGTCCAAATATTTAAAGTAGAACTAAGTTTTGGATAGAGTAATTATAACTTTTTTTTTTGCCTTCCGTGGCCCAAATTTTCCTTCACTTCCTGTCCCATAACCAAAGCAGGAGTTAAGAGGAAATCCCTCTGGAGTGAGGGAATCACTGGTTGTTACTAGGGTCACCAGAACTAGTGTCCCCATTGGAAGATTCCCCTCCGCTACTCCTGCTCCGGTGACAAACCAAAATTTGTAAGAAAAAAATCTCTTTTGTTTATAATAGTAATCAGGACAGATAGAGAGGGCCATCCTCTTAGTGGGGACACTGACAGCAATAAAAACATGCTAGGTGTTCTAATCTCTCTCCACTCAACCCAAAACGAAAAAAAAATAAGCTTTAGAACAATTCTTTACTGATCTTTGAAGCTGCAGGTAATTCAACTTCAACGTTTACAGCAAAACTATTTTCCTTTAATTTTTTCCCCTTAGCCTGGTTTGCCCCAACCCTTCTAGCAGTAACTTGACAGCCTTCCAGTTTCCTAATCTTCTCCAGGTACTGTAAACACAGAGCAGGGGCACAAGAAGGAGGGTGGGGAGCAAAATGATGTTACTGAATTTTACACAATATCACTGCTTCTTTTCTGAACTTCATGAATGAATTGTTCCACAGTTCTTGAGGCCACAGAGGCTGGTGGGGGCCAAAGATCTACTAAGATTAATTAAGAGTTTATAAAGTGTTAAGTAGGTACAATTTGTATTAAAAAAAAACATTTTTATGCATGGCAGGTTACTTTAGCTGCTTTAACTAAAATTGCGTATTGATCAAGGGAAACTATTTTGGTCTACGCATTATGTAACTAATTATAAGTACATTCTAACAATGATATTGTTACAATTTATTTTTAAGCAACAATAGCAGCAAATATACTCACTACACTAAATTCGCCAACGTCCAGACCAGTTTTGCTTTTATACCTCCTGGACCTTATTCTACTTAAATAGTGTCAAATTAAATGTTACAAACAGCTCTATCCACAACTGAAATAAGTGGTTTTGCTGGGAATCAGCTCTCCAAGTTGTAGAGGCCCAGGCTGTTGGTAAGGATTTGTAGACATCTGCCCCTTTGTAGCAATCCTCAGCTTTATCCTGGAATTATAACATCAAAAGTGTTGTAATGAATTGGAGTAAGGCAATATAGCTTTATTCATACAGAGTATTTTATCTTTTTATTTAGTCTGGAGTATATTTTCTACTTTTTGTTATAAAAAAAATCCAATAAATTCAATTTTAGTCATACAATTAGGCCAAAATGTATTCAGCCACATGTCTTGGTAAAAAAAAATGTCAGTAAGCATATATTTATTGGTTTGCGCAAAAGTTATAGCGTCTACAAACTAGGGTACATTTTCTGGAATTTATGCAGCTATAAGTTTGACTGCCTATCTCATTTCTTGAGGTGCTAAAATGGCAGAGCAGTACAACCCCCCCCCCAAATGACCCCATTTTGGAAAATAGACACCCCAAGGAAATTGCTGAGAGGCATGTTGAGCCCATTGAATATTTTATTTCTTTGTCACAAGTGATTGAAAAATGACAACAACAAAAAATTACACAAAGTTGTCACTAAATGATATATTGCTCATACATGCCATGCTATGTGGAATTACACCCCAAAATACATTCTACTGCTTCTCCTGAGTATGAGGATACCACGTGTCTAATGCCGCGTACACACGGTCGGACTTTTCGTCTACAAAAGTCCAACGGACGCTGACGGACTAAAGCTGGCTGGTAATCCGATCGTGTGTGGGCTTCTCCGGACTTTCAACTGACTTTTTCAGCCTCAAATCCGACGGACTTTAGATTTGAAACATGCTTCAAATCTTTCCGACGGACTCGAGTCCGGTCGAAAAATCCGCTCGTCTGTATGCTAGTCTGACGGACAAAAACCCACGCTAGGGCAGCTATTGGCTACTGGCTATCAACTTCCTTATTTTAGTCCGGTGTACGTCATCACGTAAGAATTCGACGGACTTTTGTGTGATCGTGTGTAGGCAAGTCTGTTCGTTAGAAAGTCCGCCGCAAGTCCGTCGAAAGTCCGTCGAAAGTCTGTCGGACAGGCTGTCGGACTTTTGTAGCTGAAAAGTCCGACCGTGTGTACGCCCCATAAGACTTTTTGGGAGCCTAGCCGCACACAGGACGCCGAAAACCATTCAGTATTTCTAAGGGCATACATTTTTTATTTCACTCCTCACAACCTATCATAGTTTCGAAGGCCATAAAATGCCAAGATAGCACAAGCCCCCCCCCCCGAATTACCCCATTTTGGAAAGTAGACACCCCAAGATATTTGCCGAGTGGTGAGTCACACTGTTGCCTATCACTCTCCATTAATTCAGCTGTACCTGATGTACAATTAAGTTGTTTAACTTGTTTACTTTCTATGTAACTATGAGACTATATCTGTTTATTTTAGATGCTCTGGGTAACACCTCCTGAAGAAGCGATAATCGTCGCGAAACATGTTGAGGAACCATCTCTACCCGCATCACTTTGTTTCTACCCACTAGTTGGGTTTTAGAGCATATATTTGTTATTTTGACCCTTCCTTTTTAGATTGACCCTTCCTTTTTAGATTGTAAGCTCTAATGAGCAGGGCCCTCTGACTCCTCTTGTACCAAATTGTAATATAACTGTAATGTCTGCCCTCATGTTGTAAAGCGCTGCGCAAACTGTTGGCGCTATATAAAACCTGTTTTCTCATACAACAACCCTGCTATATGTCCTATTGTGACTATGAATTTAATCCAATTTTTCTAATAAATGTATATTTTTAATATAACTTTACTTATGCCTAATCCTTGGGTACCAAGATAGTCCTCCCATCACCTTTGGCGTTACTAGGCAATAATTTGTGGAATAGCTCTAATTAACCCATTTTTCCTCTCAAATCTTATTAGGATGATGGTACCCACCCCTACCTCGTTATTTATATACCAAATGATGCATTATTATACTTAGGCATGTTGAGTCCATGGAATATTTTATATTTTGCCACAAGTTGCGGGAAAATTACAAACTTTTTTTTTGTTTTTGCACAAATTTGTTACTAAATGATATATTGCTCAAACATGACATGGTTATGTGGATATACACCCCAAAATACATTCTGCTGCTTCCCCTGAGTATGGGGATACCACATGTGTGGGACTTTTTGGCAGTCTAACCGCATACAGGACCCTGAAAACCAATCACTGCCTTCAGGCTTTCTAAGGACGTAAATTTTTGATTTCACTCCTCACTGCCTATCACAGTTTCGGAGGCCATGAAATGTCCAGATAGCACAACCCCCCCCCCCCAAATTACCCCATTTTGGAAAGTAGACACCCCAAGCTATTTGCTGAGAGGCATGATGAGTATTTTGCAGATCTTGCTTTTTGTCACACAGTTTTGAAAATTGAAAAAAGAAAAAAAAAATATTTCCTTCCTTTCTTTCAAAAACAAATGAGAGCTGAAAAATATTCACAATGCCTCTTAGCAAATACCTTGGGGTGTCTACTTTCCAAAATTAGGTCATTTGGGGGGGAGGGGGGTTGTGCTATCTGGACATTTTAAGCCTCCATAACTGTGATAGGTAGTGAGGAGTAAAATCTGTTTTTTTTAGGTTCCCAAAAAGTCTCACACATGTGGTATCTTGCATACACACGGTCACACCAAATTCCAACCGTCCAGAACGCGGTGACGTACAACACGTACGACGGGACTAGTAAACGGAAGTTCAATAGCCAGCAGCCAATAGCTTACTTGTACTCTCGTACTTACTCTCGTACTTGCTTCAGAGCATGCGTCATTTTTGGTACGTCGGAACAGCGTACAGACGTTCGGTTTTCCCGATAGGAATTGGTTCCATCTGAAAAATTTAGAACATGTTCTCTTTCTAGGTCCATAAGAATTTTCGACGTAAAAAGTCCAATGGGGCATACACACGAACGGAATATACAAAAAAAAGCTCCCGTCTAGACCCAAAATTCCACTTGCTGAAGGAATCTGGGAAACGCCAAGCTTCCCACTTTAGCAATATGGGCAGATGGGCAACACTTACCGAACTATCAGACCTAAATGGCCCATACCAACTAGACTTCCTGAGAGCACGATAGATCTCTCACTTTCTCAACAGCATTCCCCCTCCCAATGTCAACCTCTAACTACTTTGGAGGAGCTCTGTGCAGAGACTGGAGTGATTCTACACACACTATCCCTAACATATAACATTTAATCACACCGCCAGAGAATTAACAGCCACCCAGCTTCACCAAGTGGGAATTTACATGCTAATGACACCCCTGCCCGCATATATAAAAAATCAGTTGTATGCCACTTAGGCCAAAGCCTGTATGCCCCTTAACTGGAAATCCACCCACCCTCCATCGATTTATGGCTCAAAAAAATAGACGACATTGATAAAATGGAAGACCTAATCCTCACGAGCCAAAATAGAAGAGAAACATACTCCAAGACATGGCAGTTATGGACTATGTATAAATACTCGGAAGAGGGACAGGCCCTCAGAAGAGACCCCCATTTCAGATTGCACACCATACATTTAGTCACAGCCTCGGACAGGTAGACTAATTGCTCCATGTTCGTGAATACCAACTTCCCCCCCCCCTTTTTTTTTCTTCTTGTAAACCCTTCCACTACCCCCCCCCACTCTCTGGTTCGTACTTTAGAGCCAGGCCACCTTTCTGCTATATCTAATTCTGTACTGTTAGAATATTGGAAACTGGAAGGAGACAGGACACGCGGGGCTATGCTCCCCTGACTTGCCACACTCAGCACCACCGAACAATCACACTGGAATAGAGACTCATAGTAATAAGTGGTTGGAAAAGGTGTATTTCACCTAACGAGTCATTGCAAATATTATGTCTCAGATACACACCAACATCGATAGATGTGGTATTATGTACTTATCTTACTATATACACACCCATACTCCGATGTTACTATTCATGTAATTGTATATGTCGCATTATTTATCTTTTTTTTTTTTGTTAACCTTGTTATCTTGGTCCCTGTTGACCTGTTTCTTGAAATAAATAAAAAATGTAAAAAAAAAAAAAAACTCCCGTCTGACTTTTTCTGTTGGACATTCCGCTCATGTGTACACGGCATTAGAAAGCCTGAAGGCGGTGATTGGTTTTCAGGGTCTTCTACATGGCTAGGCTCCAAAAAAGTCTCACACATGTGGTATCCCCATACTCAGGAGAAGCAGCAGAATGTATTTTGGGTAGGAATTCCACATATGCCCAATGTATAATTTAGTGACCACTTTGTGCAAAAAAAAAAAAAGTTTGTCATTTTCCGAAACTTGTTGCAAAATATAAAATATTCCATGGACTCAACATGCCTATCAGCAAATAGCTTGGGGTGTATACTTTCCAAAAAGGGGTAGTTTTGGGGGAGTTTGAACTGTCCTGGCATTTTATGTATAACATTAGAAGCTTATGTCACACATCACCCACTCTTATAACCACTTGAAGCCCTTTCTGACACTTTTTGTTTACATGTAAAAAAATTATTTTTTTTTGCTAGAAAATTACTTTGAACCCCCAAACATTATATATTTTTTTAAAGCAAAGACTCTACAGATTACAATGGCGCGTGTTGCAATTTTTTTTTCACACAGTATTTGCGCAGCGATTTTTCAAACACAATTTTTTAAAAAAAAAATACACTTTTTAAAATTTGAATGCGCTAAAACACACTATATTGCCAAAATGTTTGATGAAATAAAAAAGACGATCTTATGCCGAGTACTTGGATACCAAACACGACATGCTTTAAAATTGCGCACAAACGCGCAGCCGCGACAAACTACATACATTTTTAAAAGCCTTTAAAAGCCTTTACAGGTTACCACTTTAGATTTACAGAGGAGGTCTACTGCTAAAGCTACTGCCCTCGATCTGACCTTCGCGGTGATACCTCACATGCATGGTGCAATTGCTGTTTACATATGACACCAGACCGACGCTTTGTGCGTGAGCACGGGGGGGACATTTTTATTTTTATTATTATTTATTTTTATTTTTTATTTTATTTTTAAACTGTTCCTTTCATTTTTTTAATCATTTTTATTGTTATCTCAGGGAATGTAAATATCCCCTATGATAGCAATAGGTAGTGACAGGTACTCTTTTTTGAAAAAATTGGGGTCTATTAGACCCTAGATCTCTCCTCTGCCCTCAAAGCATCTGACCATACCAAGATTGGTGTGATAAAATGCTTTCCCAATTTCCCAATGATGCTGTTTATATCCCTCAAAACCTAAATGATGAAATGCTTGTAGCTTCCGGTTTCTTAGGCCATAGAGATGATTGGAGCCATTCTGGTCTGGCGGAACCACCGGCTGCATTCTCGGGTTCCCTATTGGGACAGGAGAGCTCGAGAAAACCATGGAAGACGGTGGGAGGGGTGGGATGTTCCCTCCCACTGCTTGTAAATGCAGTCTAGAGGCTAATTAGCCGCTAGAATTGCTTTTACAGGAAAGCCGACCGCTGGCTGAACAGAATGATACCAAGATGATACCTAAACCTGCAGGCATCATTCTGGTATAACCACTCAAAGTCCAGCAACATACCAGTACTTGCTGGTCCTTGTTGGGCATATATTGTAATGTGCTTTTTTCATGCAGCCTGTGGGCTGAACGAAAAAAAGAGATTGATTGGTGGGTATGCCCACAATTAGAATACCGCCCTTCATCCACACATTTCTAATGCTGGGAATACATGCACCATTTTTTTTTTTAACTGTGGTGGTGAAATCACCACCTACAGTGCTGGAGTCGCTGATTTTTGTGTCGTGAGAACAAATGCTGTTGCTGTCAAGATAAATAAATCAGTGCTGCAGCTGAATGGCAAACAATGGTAATGATAAAACATTAACTCAATAAAACAACTTGATTTTTTAACGCAATCTGTGCTTAAAAAAAATATGCCGAAGCATAGGGGCAATCCAACCCAAATGTTAGGAGCAAATCTCTCCTCCACCCCTGCCCCCAATGCGTTGGCATACATGCTTTTTTTTTAACTGTGGTGGTGAAATCACCTCCTACAGCGCTGGAGTCATGGCTTTACGTATCGTGGGAGAAAACTCTGTTGCTGTCAGAATAAATGAACCCGCGCTGCAGCTGAATGGGGTACCTACTAAGTAACATTACAGTAAGACATACCATACCTGCAAAGCATATACAATAAAACATAGTAAAAATAAAACATTACAGTTCTAAAATACAGTAATAATAGAGAGAGAACAATAGATATAGAACAATAGAGATCGAAAAATAGAGCGGACAATAGAGAGCTAACGTAAGAGAGAGAACAATAAAGAGACAAGAAAAATAAAACCACAACCATTTTTGGCTTTTTGATTTTTTGTGTTTTTGGTTTTTTGCACTTTTATATAAACTGTAAACTGTAAACGTACCAGATTAGGGTCTCACAAAATGTGATGGCCATCTCATCTTTCGAGACCCTGTGCAAGTGTGCCCTAGGACTGTGCAATGCTGTACCCTCCACTAATACTCCACTAATGTGTGGTAGCATTCAAAACATTCACCAATGCAAAGACCAGGTTGGTCAGGACAGGAGGGACAATAAAAGCGGGTGTCATGCCTATATCCGCATTTTCTGCAGACACGACATCTTCTTTGGGGATTTCTTTGAGTAGGGGTACCAGGGAGGACATACGGAAAATGCCTCTCATGCAGCCGACTCACTGCATTTGGATTGGAAAGTTGGGCCATAGCACCGTCTGGAAACAGAAGGGCTGTGATGATCTCTTCCTGGAACTTAAGGTAGGATCCAGTTCGTCCTGAAGCTTTGTATAGCACATAAGCATTCAGCAGAGCCAATTGGAATAAATATACAGACACTTTTTTATACTAGCATCTGGCAATACAGGCAATTAGGTACAGCGCCAACAACTGGTCATTGAGGTCCACCCCTCCCATGTTAAGGTTATATTCATGGACACAGAGTGGTTTCTCCACAACACCAATCGCCATTTGAATTTGGACAGTCGTGTCTGCGTGAAGGGAGGACAGAATGAAAACATTCTTATTATCCCTCCACTTCACAGCAAGCAAATTATTACATCTCAAGCAGGCTCTCTCCCCCAGCCTAAGATGGGAATCTACAAGCCGCTGGGGTAAGCCCCAGCGATTAGATCACACTGTGCCACATGCACCAATTTCGTGATCAAAAAATTACTAAAAAGTGGCACGCTTGTGTGTGTATTGTCCACATACAAGTGGTATCTATATGTATAGCCTGAACCCCTGTCACAGTGCTTATACATCTTGACCCCATATCTGGCACACTTGCTGAGAAGATACTGTTTGAATGACAAGCGGCCAGAAAACTTGATCAGGGACTCATCAACGCAGACAACTTGATTGGGAGTAAACAAGGCTGCAAACTGCTGGTTGAAGTGGTTTACGGGGGGCCAAATTTTGTAGAGCCAATCGTATTCAGGGTCACCCCGAGGACGAGGAGTTCATTGTCATTGAAATGCATGAACCACAAGATCTGCTCGTATCGTGTCCTGGTCATGGAGGCTGAGAACACAGGCATATGGTGAATTGGGTCAGTGGACCAATATGACCGCAACTCACTTTTTTTAGTTAAGCCCATGAGGAAGGATAGGCCCAGGAAGGTCTTAAATACGGAGACCGTAGTAGGTCTCCAATCTCTGGAAAGGGTCAACTGGGGATTAGCGGTGATGAATTAACCAGCATACAAATTGCTTTGGTCCACAATAGATCTATAGAGATCTTCCGTGAAAACAGCGAATAAAATCAAGTGACATAAAATCCACCTGCATTCCAGGTTGGCTAGTGAATGGGGGAAGAACAGGTGCTGCAGAAGTGGTGGGCTCTCAATTCGGATTGGCAAATGCAGCAGAAAGGGCACTATGGGCTCGACGGGCCTGTCTTTGTCTTCTTGGTGGCTGCGGGACACTAGTTGTGCTAGCCTCTTTATCAGCTTCAACTGCACTTATGGGACCTGCCACGTCACCAAGTGTTACTGCAGTGCTGGATGTAAGACCAGGATGTACTAGGCCACTGTTGCTTGCTAGTTCACCAGGATGAGTGGTACTAGTACTGGCTCTCTGCTCCATATGAGAGCCCTGCGGTTCTTGCACCTCAACAACAGCAGAAGAATGGGGTCCCATACGCCGCCTGACCTTGGCAGGGACCACTACTCTGTCGTCAGAGCTATCTGTCAGGGTGCCGCTGCTGTCTACAGGTTCGTATTGTGAGCCTGAGTCTGACAGATAGGTGAGTTCCTCTTCACTCTCATCTGTCATGCTCAGAAACGTGTAGGCCTCTTCACTAGTGTACCTTCGATTGGACATTTTGGCCTCTAAATTTACTGGTACAGCTAGTGAGACTCACAGGAAAAAAGAGCACCTGACTGTCAGTGACTGCTTCAAACGCTACCAAAAAAACTGTTAGCGTTCGCAGAGATCAGGCCTGACTCTGCAAATGCTGCAGTTATGTGTTTTGTGTTTTGTAAGTGACAGTGATTGATTGATACTGCACTCGGGTGGGCTGGGCGGAGGGGCTAAACACAGGTGCTAGCAGGTATCTGGGATGATCCCGCTAAAGCTAAGTTTTTGGGAGCCCTAAAATATTGGGGACGCTAATATAGTTCTGATCAGATCAAAGATATCGATCCGTTCAGACACTATACTACTAAGGGAGGTGTATGGTACATGTGTGGGTGTTAGCACTACTGGCACTAATCCGACGCTGTCTGGGGTGACGCAGACCATAACTGATGCTAAAACCTAATATCACCAACCGGGTGATCAGAGGGTTCAACCGTTTATTAGGTAATGTACGGCGAGTGCCCTGACGCTATAAAAAAAAATTAACTAACCAGCGTCACTAATACAGTGATCTCTGGTGTCAGGGGGTGATCAAGGGGTTAAACCTTTATTAGGGGGGGTTTAGGGGGGGTCCCTAGACCTATCTGGGCCTACTACTAAGCACCCTAACGCTGATTAGTGTCACAAATGATCAAAGAAAAATATGAACACTGCACTGGGTGACACAGTGACAGGTAGTGAAGGGGTTAACTGGGGGGGGCGGGCGGGCGATCGGAGGGGTGAAATGTGTGCCCACGTGTACTGTGTCAGTGTAGTGTTGGTGCAACTCACGTTTGGATGTCCTCTCTCCTGTCTCTGGAATGGAAAAGAATTTCAGAGAGGGAGATGACATCACTTCCCTTGCCTGTGTTTACACTTACAGGCAGGGGAAGCATTTAATTTGTCAGAACTGATCAGCAGGTCCAGGCCAGAAATCATTGGCCTTGGCCTGGAGACTGATCGGTTCTGAATAAAATCCAATCATCACGGCCGCCGTAAGGTAACGTTGTTTCGCCCACCCGTGCCATTCTGCTGCAGTAAAACTGCGGCGGCTGGTTGGGAACCGGTTCATTTTCATTAGTTTTTAAAACACACCTTTTACATTTACAAAAATAATTTATAGACTGAATAGGAGGGGGGAACAAATGCGCAAAACCAAAGTGAACTAAAAAAGGAGAAATAAATTAGGGATAAGAGAAGCAGCCAAACATATAAAAATGTGTTCCCACACAAAAAAGGCAATAAAATAAAAGAAATATGTGGCGCTAACTAGACTGTATAAATAATAGACCAAATATCACAAAAGAAATGTGACTGAAACATGTAACTAATGACAATTCTTTAGTGTGACATCAAGAAGCTAACAGAATAATAATGAGTAAACCCAATAATGTAAAAATACAGTCATTAGATCCAATAAAACTCATAAAGTGCAAAAAAGTGAAGGAAATCACATAAATAGAAAAAAATCACAGAAAAAAATAGAAAAAAAAAATAGAAAAAAATCACATATGGTGAAAAAAGTTGCGTAGATTGAAGAAAATTGCATGAACAAATCCAAAAGTGTAGAAATACAGTCACAAACTAAAAAAGACAGAATTTTTTGGGAAAAAAAGTTTTTCTTTGTTTCTGTTATAAAATGTTTTTTCCTTTACTGATGAGCACTGATGAGGCTGCACTGATGGGCACTGATGAGGCAACACTGATGGACACTGAGTTGGCACTGATAAGTTGGCACTAATGGGCACTGATGAGGAGGCACTAATATGTAGAATTGATGGGCACTTATAGGCGGCACTGATATGCAGCACTGATGAGCACTGATAGGCGGCACTGATGGGCACTGATAGGTGGCACTGATGGGCACCAATAGGCAGGACTGATGGGCACTGACAGGCGGCACTGATGGGCAGCACTGATGAGCACTGATAGGCGGCACTGATGGGCACCAATAGGCAGGACTGATGGGCACTGACAGGCGGCACTGATGGGCATTGACAGATGGCACTGATTGGCACTGATGGGTGGCACTGATGGGCACTAATATATGGCACTGATGGGCACTAAAAATGGCACTGATAGGCAGCACTGATGAGGAGGTACTGACAGTCATTACTGATGGGCACTGATTGACACCTGTGAAGGGCACTGCCAGGCGTTACTGATGGGCACTGATTGGCACTTTGATGAGCACCGATTTGCACTTTGGTGGGCACTGACTGGCATTTTATGCACACTGACTGGCATCTGATGGGCACTGATTGGCAGCTGTGGTGGGAACCTCTGCTGGGGGCTGCGCTGATAATCAATGCTCTGATTATCAGCCTCCCCCCCCCCGACAGGAGAGCCACTGATCGGCTCTCCCTGTCAGCGCAAACCAAGGAAAGCTGATTACTGGCACTTCCTGGTTACCGTTGTGATCAGCTGTCACTGTTCATAGCTGATCATTTGGTCATAGGCTCTTTACCACGATCAGAGATGCAGCGTGTCAGTGACACACACCACCACCGATCGCCACGCTGCACGCCTCCACGGGCGCGCGATCATGGCTTATCTTGCTTGACGTCATATGAAGCCCTGTCAGGATAACAGAGCCACATTGCAGACATCAATCCGCAATGGGGCACGCAGCAAGTGGTTAAAGTGCAAATTACTTTCCTAAAAGACTTAAAAAAAAGTTACTACATTCTGTGTTCTATGTTCTTTACAGATAAACTGTATGTTACATGTCTGTGTTTCAGTTTGATTTGTTAGCTGAGAAAGAGGCATTTTTTTCTTTAAAAAGATGTTTACATTTACATTTGATGCTGCTTTAATAATATTACATTTGTAACACTTTATAAATAATAAATGTTCATTTGTTTTGAAAGCCCGTTTCATGAGACTATTCCTTTAAAAAAACAAAACATATTATTGTATTATTATTATATATCCTTCAAACACATATCAAATACATTTGGAAAATAAGTTTTACCAACTTAAATAAATTGAGTAAGTTACAAGAAAAAATAAGTTAATATAACTTAAAACTATGGTTCCAGACAAGTAATAGGGCAGCACAGTGGTGTAGTGGTTAGCATTGTCGCCTAGCAGCAAAAGTTCGAATCCCGATCACGACACTACCTGCATGGACTTGACATGTTCTCCCTGTGCCTGTGTGTGTTTCTTCCTGGACTCCCAATACATGCTGGTAGGGTAATTAGCTCCTTTCTAAATTGGCCCTAGTATATGTATGTATGAAAATGCGTTAGGGATCTTAAATTGTAAGCTTCTTTAGGGCAGGGACTGATGTGAATGTACAATATATATGTAAAACGCTGCGTAAATTGATGGCCAAAAGTACCGGAAATAAATAAATTACCATATTTATCGGCGTATAACACGCACCTTAACTTTAAGAGGGAAGTTTCAGGAAAAAAACTTTCCACAGACCCCTGAGCCCCCTGCATAGCACACAGACCCCCTGCATGGTACACAATGAGCCCCCTGCATGGTACACAATGAGCCCCCTGCATGATACACACTTAGCCCCCTGCATGTTACACAATGAGCCCCCTGCATGGTACACAATGAGCCCCCTGCATGGTACATTATGACCCCCCTGCATGGTACACACTTAGCCCCCTGCATGGTACACAATGAGCCCCCTGCATGGTACACAATGAGCCCTCTGCATGGTACACAATGAGCCCCCTGCATGGTACACTGAGCCCTTTCATTATAAAGCCCTCCCTCTTCCTCTGCACTCCCAGGAGATCCCCAGTCTCCTGGGACGGCATTGCCAGCATGCTCTGGATTGGAACTATTAAATACCTGCATTGCCATCGCTGCCGGCCCCTTCTCGTGCACCACTCCTCCTGTGAACCTTATGGATCTATTGAACACCTCCACTGGCGCCGTGGACTCGGTCATGTGACTGCTCTCCTCTGATTCATTGACGGTCACATGACCGCTCTCCTCCTCCAATCAAAAGCTACACTCAAGGAGGGGGCGGAGCGGGAGGAGGAGAGCGGCGTTGGTGGAGGGGTTTGAACTGACATATAGCGGCATGGGGGAGCGGTGTGTGGGAGGGGGCTGTTATCTGGAGTTGTCCTGGCAGCGCTGTCCCAGGTCCAGGAGAGGCCGACGGACCGCCCGATCCCCCCCCCTCCCCCTTGGTTAAAAAAACAGATATCAGCCTATAACACGCAGGCACAGTTTACCCTCTGTTTTCAGGGTAAAAAAGTGTGTGTTATACGCCGATAAATACGGTAATGTATGTATTCCTAATTTAAACCTATGGTCTATAAACTGAAAATATTAAGTTGGCTTTCCTTAAACCTATGGTCTAGAAACAGGAAAAATTTAGTTGGCTTTACTTGAACCTATGGTCTAGAAACTGGAAAAATTGAGTTGACTTTACTTAAAACTATAGTTCCAGACAAGTTAGGGTATGTATTCCTAACTTAAAACACTATGATCTATTAACTGAAAAAAAAATGAGTTGGCTTTACTTAAAACAACAAAGTTGAAAACATGAAAAGTCTAATGACTCAGACAAAAAAAGTTTAGTTGACAGTACCTAAAAAGCTGATGCAAATAGTTGCCTCAATTTTTTTGAGTAGACCCAGCACAATATTTTTTACAATGTATGTACATTACAAGGGTTTTAAAAAACTTTGTTGCAGAGTCCTACCTTTTGCTATTCTGAAGAAACCCCTGTGTGTTTGTCTGTGAATCTAATGGGAGTGGTTTCATAATTTTTAATCAGCTGCTGCACCTGCAGGTCTCTAATAAGGAAAACTGCATGGTCTGCATCCCTTTAGAAGTGATTTCCTATTGGATGTATCTCACCAAAAATGTCATTTTTATTGCAGGGAATGCCTGAAATTTGACTTATATCTTAATGTAGCCTTCTGGGAAAATCAGTGAGCCAATCACACAAGCAGGAAATGAGGTTCTGTGTACAGAACACCTCCAGGTAGCCATATTGCATTGCATTTACAGAAAATTACAGAGCTGCAGATTGAAGGAAAGGTAATTTTTATTAACATTCAGTTACAATATGACTTTAGTCGCTATTGTATTCGCTATATTATTTATTTTTTATAAATTATTTTTTCTCATGAGAGTGGCGTTACCTTTTAAGTAAAACAGGTCAAACAGCTGTGAGAATGTGCATACTGCAGCATTGCATAGTAACCAATCATTAGTGTTACAGAAGTCATGTCAGAGAAGAGATGGTTGCTGACTGGTTGTTATGGCTTACTCTGTTTTTCACATCTCTTTTGTATTTTGCTCTTTGTGAATCATGTAGACTTTCTGACTTTTGCATAGCTGCAAGGTTTTGGTCATTGTGGTACAACTAACTGGAACAATTTGTTGTCCTGAGCCACTTTTTAAAGGCAAGATCACTCTGTAGTGTTTTCCCTATCCACCTACCAGAAATGTATAAAAAATACTTACTTATTGATACATATTAGAAATCTTTTTTATACTTTCTAAAATGTATTCAAATATACATACATTTTTTTTTGCTTATTTAGGGCAGGCACTATATTATTTGCATATTGCTAAATGAAAACGTTGCCTCCTATTCTTGCCTTGAAGGTAATAAAAGTGACGGGTTAAAGTTTTCTAGTTACTAGATTTCTGTCTGTTAGTGCAGTGTTGTCTCCATGGTACATGACATGACCAGACAGCTCATCTTTATATATTGACGCCTCTTGTTTAGTATTACTAATTGTTCCCACGCTAGTGCTGGTTAGGTTGTTTCTATTGCAATCATCCCACATTTAAGGGATGCTACTGTGTGATAACATTGCAATATACATGTTTGAGGAAGTAGAAAGACACCAACAATAAAACAATTATACAATTAAACAATTATACATATGCACTACTCATTTAAAGGTATAGTCATTTAGGCAGTATCATACATCAGCATTTGTTAAGACAATCTATTAGTGAATCAGTATTAAAGTGACCCTACCGTATAGGAAAACTTTCTCAAGTAAGTTCATATTTGTACAGAAGACATAGAATTCTCACCTTTCCTACTGCCAACTTTGCTGAACTCCTCTCTGAATAAGTAAGTAAGAGTTGTGGGGGACCACATCAGTTTCCTATCAGGTTGTGAAGGGACCATTTCACAGCAACGTAAAGCAGTTCAGTGGTGCAGGTAGCAGGAAAAATGGCATTTCGCTGTTTTCACTGGTAGCAGGAAAAAAGGGGTATGCTCCCCCCAGCTCTCCCCCCGCCCCCAATACTTACCTGAGTCCTAGCTTGATTCTGCACTGTGCCTGAGAGCAGCAGTGCTGCTCTCTCTCCTCACAGGACACTGAGGCAGCAGCGGGAGCCATCGGCTCGCACTGCTGTCAATTGAATCCTGTGAGGAGGGTGCAGGGGATGGGGCAGAGCTGTGCTGTGTGCGTCTATAGATGCACACAGTCTGGCTTGGGGTCAATTCAGCATAGGTGCCCCCATAGTAAGCATGACTTGCTATGGGGGCACTCAAAAGGGAGGAGGAGCAAAGAGCACCAGACGAGTGACCTCAGAAGAGGAGGAAAGGGATAGCACTACGCAATACCATCGCATAGAGCATATAAGTATAACATGTTTATTATTTTAGAAAGACAAAACTAAATCTTTACATACACTTTAAAGATGAACAGGCAAATATAAAATAAATTAAAAAAAAACACTCTGTTGATTTACTAAAGGTTTACAGCATGTTCAGTTTACAAAGTGAACTTTTACTTTGCAAGCAAAATGTTCACTTAGCTTAGTGTATGCTGTGAAAATACACATTGCAAAGAATACCCAATTATGTACAAGAAGAAAAAAATATATATATTTTTGCTAGCACACGTTCAAATGATGGAAGTCAGCAGAACTTCACCTTCCTCACTGAACTAAAGGAAAATTCCTTTGCAAAATGAAAATCCCTTTTTCTAAGTTACCAAGTTACCAGCCAATTTACTGGTAGTGAATTAACCCCACTGTCTCCAATATTTTTTTCAAAAGGCAGCCAGTAAAAGAACAGTAATAATACTTGCCCTTCCCTGTCCCTGGACACTCCAGCTATTTGCAGTCCTGCAGAACTACAAGGGTCACTGGAATCTTCAGCATCTATAACTTCCAGGTGTGTCAGATGCTTGCGGTGGGACATAAGTGCCTGACATTGAGCTCCTTACTGCCACCTCTGGCTACTATGTGCATGTGCACCCCTCATGTGAGCTGCCTAAACTGTGCTGCTCTGTGTCAGCAACATGTCAGCTTTGTGAAAACAAGCTGGGACTAGGTAGGAGGATTTCCTTTACAAGTAGGGGCTGTGAAGGGAAGGGAGGGGGCTGTTTGTGTACAGGGAGGGGCCAGAGGCTTGTGTGTTTACAGATTTGTGTATGTCTAAAGGCTGACATATATATATATATATATATATATATATATATATATACAGGTGGAGGGTGGGGCTGACATATATACAGGTGTGAGGGGGCTGGCATATATACAGGTGGGGGGTGGGGCTGACATATATACAGGTGTGAGGGGGCTGGCATATATACAAGAAAGAGGGGGCTGACATATATACAGGATTGAGGGGGGGATGAGTGCAGTGAGATGGCTGGTGTGTGGATTCAGTGGGATGGCCCATTGGCAAGCCCTGGGGAATGTTGGTGGTCATGCTCGGGGGGGCCCAGGCCTAAAGTTGTGTAAGAGGCCCAAAAATTTCTGATGGCTGCCCTGTACACATTATACAGTGTGTGCTCATGCATACACATACTTCTACATGCAAACATACACCAAGGTATGACTTAATAGAGCTATAAACAATAGAGCTATAAACAAAATACAATCCACAGGTTGGCTGTACATGCCTGCTGAGTTAGTTTCAGTAGCAGCACACTTCAAACATTAAGCTCTGCATCATAACTTGGCATATACATTGCAATTTGTTACACAAAATTTTCATTCACTGTTTATAATTACTCTTCATTTTTTAAGTTCATTGTACACTTATTCTTATGTTAATTAAAACATTTTTAGCATGAAATCACCAAAGACATTAATAATGATGAATTACCAACACCAGTTTCTGGAGCCAATCAAAACAGTTTAATCATACCTGAGCTCCAACAAGCAAATAATTACACCATAATATTATACAACATACAGTACCCATGAAATGAATTTGTTGTTCCTGTATGCATTTATGGTGATCACTTTCACATCTACAAGAGAGCTGTCCTATGTTTTTTTTTCTGTATTATGAAAACCAGAGGTAACCTAACCAGAGTCTAATTTTTCACATGTCATCAATGAACACTCATCGACCTTTGACCATTTTACCAATAACCTAAATAATTTTGCTAAAAATGCAAGAGTCAATTTGCTAGGGTAGATACTGACCTCCCTCAGTATATGTAATTATTTTTTTCCGCAGTCTCTCGCAGCTCATTCTTTCTCTTTCTCTTTTTTTTCCAGGGATTCACATAAGACCAAATTTGTCAAACAAATCTACTTTTAGAAAGTACACAAAAACTTGGACAAAGGAGTAGATGTACAAGACAGCTAATGTGTAAGTTAAGGTCAATAGGCTTAGAAAATTTAGTCTGCAAATGGATAGAAAACTGGCCATATTCAGAGAGTAGTGATTAATGGTCAATACTTTGAAAGATCCAAATTTGTGATTCGAAGTGCCATTTCTGTGTTTGCATATGACACCAAGCTTTACATTGTTTTATTGAGCAACTATGTGGCAAATTTGTTTTTGTTTTTTTGTTAATGAATGTAAAGTTATATACATGAGCAGTGGCGGTTGGTGCTCAAAAATTTTTGGGGGAGCGCAAACAAACTGAAAAACTCTGAAAAAAAAACATCAATTGCAGCCTCACTGTGCCCATCAAATGCAGCCACTGTGCCCATCAAACACAGCCACTGTGCCCCTCAATTGCAGCCACTGTGCCATCATACGCAGCCACTGTGCCCATCAAACGCAGCCACTGTGCCTATCAAACGCAGCCACTGTGTCCATCAAACACAGCCACTGTGCCAAATGCCGCCACTGTGCCCATCAAATGCAGCCACTGTGCCTACCATCAAATGCAGCCACTGTGCCCCATCAAAGTCTACCACTGTGCCCCATCAAAGGCTGCCACTGTGCCCATCAAACGCAGCCACTGTACTATCAAATGCAGCCACTGTGCCATCAAACGCAGCCACTGTGCCATCAAACGCAGCCACTGTGCCATCAAATGCCGCCACTGTGCCCATCAAATGCAGTCACTGTGCCCATCAAATGCAGCCCCTGTGCCATCAAATGCAGCCACTGTGCCCATCAAACGCTGCCACTGTGCCCATCAAATACAGCCACTGTGCCCATCAAATGCTGCCACTGTGCCCATCAAATGCTGCTACTGTGCCCCATCAAATGCCGGCACTGTGCCCATCAAATGCCCCCAATGTGCCCATCAAAAGTTGCCACTGTGACCCCCCCGCCTGTTCGCTGTCTGCCCAGCACTTACCCTATCTTGGTGTCAAGGCGTCAGGCAGCGGGTGATGGCGGCGAGCTGTGGAACCTTGCAGCTGCTCAGACAGCGGCTCCTGTGTCCTCCATGTGTCTCCTCCCCTCTTCCTGATAGGTGGCCAATCCCAGCGCCTGTCCTTTCAGCCAATCAGGTGATGGGTATCAGACCCACACTACCTGATTGGTGGAGAGGCGATTCAGTGTTAGACAAGCGAATATTCATTCACTTTTCTAATACACCTGGGTGGACTGCGAGCGCAATGATTTGTGCTCCAAGATCACCTTTTTTGAAGCCTATTAGAGCCTATGGCTCTAATCAGGTGCTTCAAAATACACCCCTGCTGCTGTAATTCAGGCGCCCGGCATCCAAAAAAGGGCTGGACGCCTGAACAGGGGGTGGCGGAAGCAGCCATGGATAGATTCATGCTATGCATGAATCAATCCATCAGTCATAGAGGGGGTGGCTGGAGAGAGGGGGCAGTGCCCGTGTGCCCTTGATGGACGCACCGCCACTGTACTTGAGGGCTAAAAATATGCATACATTCTAGGAGAAATGCAACTGGGGGAGTTATTAATCTAGAAGAATCTGGATTGTATAATGTTCTGGTAGATCATGCAATTGCAACCTGCAGTTTCTTAAGCAAGCAAAATATAAACTACAAGGAAGAGACATTCTTTTGCCCCTTTTAAAAGCAATAGTAAGAAGTCATCTGGAATATGCAGTTAAGTTTTGGACACCTGTTCACAAAAATACATTTGAGGAATTGTAGAGAGTTCAGGGAAGGTCAACTAAACTGATAAGAGACACAACTCAGCCATGAGGAAAGATTAGCTGAAAGTTATCCACTTCCAGATCATTGCAAAGGACAAGGGGGCACACTTTTCATATGCAGGAAAAGACATTTAACCTCTGCATATGGAAAGGTTTCTTCACAGAATGTAGCTGAGGGGTCAGAGTTTTTATTGAATCCTGCACATTCCAGCACTCATCTGATGGAGAAGCCCTTGATTGACGCAATGGGGTGATTTACTAAAGGTAAGTGCAGTTGCACTAATTTCCCCCAGAGCTTAGTGAATGTGACAAAGCTTCACTTTGTAAAGAATACCCAATCAGGTGCAAGGAAAATGTGAAAAAAAAAACATAATTTTGAATTGCACATGATTGGATGATAGAAATCAGCAGAGCTTCACTACATTCAGTAAGCTTTGAGATAAATGAGTGCAACTGCTCTTGCAAAGGGCACAGTCTATTTGCCTTTAGACATCTCATGTCCATGTCTTTGAAGTGATTTGCAAATTTCCTTAATGTCTTTGGAACTTTCCTATTTTCTTTTCAAACATAAATTAAGTTAGCATATCTAGAAATTTCAAGGTGACTAATGCTAATATCTCTCCTTTGCATAACATGGTCATAGTACATACGTATGTCCCCTGCTTTAATGGGGTATTCATTGTGCTTTGGAGCAATACTGAATTTAACTCTATTGCCAGGATTGCTATTCATTTTTAATGAATAGTTAGTACTCTGAGAAGTGGTAGGTTGCATGGTAGGGATGTGGTTTCTGTGCTTCCAATTAACCACATCTGCCTGCCGGTTTGATCAGATGATTTCACAAGCCGGTAATGCCATGTAATCAACAAACTGAAACCAGAAGTGACAAAATGCTCTTTTCTTCCGGTTTCATAAATCATAGAGATGGTCAGGCAACTTCCTTTCCTTCCTCATCTCTATGGTCAGCAAACGGAACTGTCAGCTTCAGTCCCGGGCTCTCCCATTCTACCAGGAAAGAGGGAAGGGGAAAGGTGGCGGAAGGCTATGGGGGGGGGGGAACCACCTTCCTCCACAAGCAAAAGCGATCAAGTGACTATTTGGCTGCTCTGATTGCTTTTACATTATTCAGCAAGACCTGCTGAAAAAAAAGCTGCAGCCATGGTCCTGGTAGAACAGAACTACTTAAACTAGAGGATGCACGGGTACATCCATATTTGGAAAGTGGTTAACTCAGCTATGAAAAAGCACCAGGAAAAATACACAAGACCGTTTAGTGGTAAATTAACTCAATGGATTGGTATGGGTTAGAATATATCCCAGATAGCAAGGATAACTTGCCACAAATTTGTAGAAGTGTGGAAGTGGAAGTCTGTTAACTTGCTGCACATTTTTACTGGCAAGTTGTACACTTGCAGAGCACTTGAAGAACAAGTTCTAGTTTATACTTTTCCAATTTGTAGCAAATTTGCTTGGTAAATCTCTAACAAGAGCAAAATTGTAGTGGTGAGTGTACAGCAAGAGCTCTGCAAGTCTACAGCATGAAAATTCAGCTACAGAGACCCCTGTGGTGGGAAGACTATTACACAACATAACTGAATTAGAACTTGCAGCAGACTTGCAGAATGTTTGCAAAGAAAGCTGATCTGGAGTCATGCAATGTGGACTTGCTGTAATTGTGCAACAAACCTGTGACACCTGGCAAGGCTAGCAATAGCTTATCAAGTAATTTTTAAACTTGCAGCTCAATTGCTTGCTATCTGGGATGGTGGTGCATAAATGAACACGCAGAAGGTAGGTTCAGACACAGTCCGCTAGACAGTATAATCACTATGCCAAGGTAACTTAGAATAGAGTTTTGTACCATTAGATTGGGATTAACATGAATATTATGAATCAGCAACGTCAGCAATAAACAGTGCATATAAGCATTAACTGCAATGTGAATAATAATACTATAACTAGTCTAGAGTGCACTCTTGGAGAATGACTAGGATATGGTGCAATGTCCTCTGACAGGTACCTCCTAGGTACCTCTTAAGCAATAAGTGTAGCAGCTATAAAGGGACAGTCTATAGTCCTAACTCTTCAGCTGGTTAGCATTGGAGCTCAGTTGTACCATTGGTGCACATTAGAATAGTCCCAGTCAAGTCTGCACGCAGCAATAAGGCAACTAGATGGCTGTATGGTCAGTTCCTAAAGGGCTCAGTCTCTCTAGCAACAGATAGTAAATCCCTGCAGCAGCAGCTCACCAGTCCTAGTGATATTGCAGCTCACCATCTCATCACACACAGCGATTAGTCCACTTTCTGCTCTGCACCCAGGTAACGCTGGCTGTTGGCACAACAAAAACTCTGTGCTCTAGATTCCACACAGGCCAATAGTGCAGTGATGGGGCACACTGGACAGTGATGTGCACTCTCAGGTCTATCTCATGGCAAGAGGAAGCTGTGTCCTATATAGCCTGGGAAAATGCAGCTCTTTCCCCTCCTTCTGGCATTCTCTGTCTGGGAAATGCAGTTCAAAAGCTCTTAATTACAGTAGAGTCTGTCTCCTCTGGACTATAGTTCCCACAGTGCAGAGCTGCCTGACTTAGTCTATTGAACTCTTCCTGCTCAGCAGCTCCCTGCTCTTGCTGATATGGCTGTTCAGCACCACAGGGCAGCAGCTACAGCCAATGTTTCTCTCACTTTCTATTCTTAGAAAAGCATCTGGCTACCAAAATAAGCTTCGTTGTTTCTGCTGCAACTATTAAACCATTCATGGAAACCAGTATATAGGATTCAATGACAGCCTCAGCATTTTTGCTGGAAAGTTTGGATACACCACCTTATCAAACTTACTCAATTTGATCTGGTTAGTCACTTGTATGGTTGGCCTCCATGGAGGGTATTTTGCCTTACAAGTTCTAATGAGTTTAAAAAGATTCTGGTGAGGGAACAGAGGATTATTTTTCAAAGGTTTTCATTCAGACACACCAACTCTAGAAGGACTGAAAATCTTCTCCTCCTTTAATTAATTATCCATTAATTTGGATATTGTGAATCACTGCAAAATCACTGTTTCATGTTTATGCTCTGCTTCCTGTCCATTGTGGTCTTCTCATACCTTAGTTAAAGGATAATACAGCTAAGATTCCCATTTAAAGACTTTGGCAGCAAGTTCGTGTTGAATTTTTGATCTTTTTTAAGGATGTTATTTACAGTGATGCTTGTGAGCTTCTTGGTTGTACTAGAGATAGTAATTTATCAGAGACAAGCACAATCTTTCCTTGACAAAGAAGAATTCATCTAGTTCCTTCACTTCATAGAGTCAAGAGTATCCTTGTCTTTGACACATTAGAGCAGGGATCCTCAAACTACGGCCCTCCAGCTGTTGCGGAACTACACATCCCATGAGGCATTGTAAAACTCTAACATTCACAGACAGATACATATAGAGAGGGGTTCCCCTAAGCGGACTTTTTAGGCACTTTTAAAAGATTGCAAATATTGAAGGAGTATAGCAAAATATTAAAAATGAACAAAATTTTATTTGGAAACAAATTGTATTAAAACATTGAGTACATTGAATTAACGAGACAATAACATATTGAGGGAATTCATTACTATCACCACAGAGTAAATATATGAAGATGCACAAATTGTGAGTATAGCCTCAAATAATAAAGGTAGTAAAATTTAAACCGTACCATCATCCAAATTAATATGTACAAGGGAAAGAGAGTGGGACATAGGGGACAGTGGCTGATGTTGGCCCCATAATGTTCACACCCTAAAATGGCTGGACTATACCGGTACAGGTAAACGATGATAGACAGATAGTATAAAAGGAATTTATTACAAAAAGGAAATACATGGTATACAGATTAAAATGCAAAAACAGAAATTCAAAGATCACCAAAGAATATCTGTAAATTACAAAATATTGACTGGTCTGGTTCTCGACTAGTTTCGCGATATTATCGCTTCCTCAGGAGGACCAATCTATAAGACAAATAATATAATGCAATACAAGCAAAAACAATATACAGTACACTACAAGTAGTGATCTTAAAAACAGCATGTAGAAAGGGGAAAGAATAAAACATAATTACTAGTTCGGCTTACCCTATAATTGGGTGATCGTGTGCGGCACCGGGCCACCCAAACAACTCTCCCCCCGCGGCGGACAAGGGGGGATAGTTTAGAGCCCTCTAAGTAAAAAGCATAGCGTAAGTGGGGGGCTACAAAGAAAGCTGGTGAAAGGATACAATGGATTTAGCCAAACACATATTGAGGGAGCGGAAAGGGAGGGGAGGGAGGGCCAAGGGGAAAAGGGGGAAGGAAACTGGGGGGGAGGGGGGAGGGGGGGAGAGAGGGAGAAAGGGGGGAGCGGGAAGGGAGGAGGGAGGGAGGGTAAGGGTAATGGAACATGGGAAGGGGAAGGGGGGGGGGAGAAAAGGGGGGGGGGGAGAAAAGGGGGGGGGGGGGGGAAGGGGGGGGGAAACTGGGAGGGACACCGGGGGAGGGGGTAGTGGAGGGAAAGGAAAAAAAAGGGGGGTAGGGGGACAGGGTGAGGAGGAGCAGACAATGCACAGGAACAGGGAGGGTAGAGGGAGGGGGGGGGAAAGGGGAACAACAAGAGGGATTACACTGGGCTAATAAACAATAGAAGCGTGTGATGTGGCTTACCATAATGGTTGGGACGAAGGGTAATACATATGCTGGCCACGAAAAGACTTGCGATGGCGTGGGGGTCGGGTGGCCCGTAATGAGCAGGAGAACCAACCAATTCCAAGCACTGGGGCATCATGGAGGGTACAATGTGTGGAAGTCCACCACTAAGGGTAGATAACCACAGGGTTGCATGTTCTGTGCATTTTCTGCTCCTCCTCACCCTGTCCCCTACCCCCCTTTTTTTTTCCTTTCCCTCCACTACCCTCTCCCCCCCTCCCCCCTCCCCCCAGTTTCCTTCCCCCTTTTCCCCTTGGCCCTCCCTCCCCTCCCTTTCCGCTCCCTCAATATGTGTTTGGCTAAATCCATTGTATCCTTTCACCAGCTTTCTTTGTAGCCCCCCACTTACGCTATGCTTTTTACTTAGAGGGCTCTAAACTATCCCCCTTGTCCGCCGCGCTCCTCCTCACCCTGTCCCCTACCCCCCTTTTTTTTCCTTTCCCTCCACTACCCCCTCCCCCGGTGTCCCTCCCAGTTTCCCCCCCCTTCCCCCCCCCCCCTTTTCTCCCCCCCCCCTTTTCTCCCCCCCCTTCCCTCTTCCCATGTTCCATTACCCTTACCCTCCCTCCCTCCTCCCTTCCCGCTCCCCCTTCTCCCTCCTCTCCCCCCCTCCCCCCTCCCCCCCAGTTTCCTTCCCCCTTTTCCCCTTGGCCCTCCTCCCCTCCCTTTCCGCTCCCTCAATATGTGTTTGGCTAAATCCATTGTATCCTTTCACCAGCTTTCTTTGTAGCCCCCCACTTACGCTATGCTTTTTACTTAGAGGGCTCTAAACTATCCCCCTTGTCCGCCGCGGGGGGAGAGTTGTTTGGGTGGCCCGGTGCCGCACACGATCACCCAATTATAGGGTAAGCCGAACTAGTAATTATGTTTTATTCTTTCCCCTTTCTACATGCTGTTTTTAAGATCACTACTTGTAGTGTACTGTATATTGTTTTTGCTTGTATTGCATTATATTATTTGTCTTATAGATTGGTCCTCCTGAGGAAGCGATAATATCGCGAAACTAGTCGAGAACCAGACCAGTCAATATTTTGTAATTTACAGATATTCTTTGGTGATCTTTGAATTTCTGTTTTTGCATTTTAATCTGTATACCATGTATTTCCTTTTTGTAATAAATTCCTTTTATACTATCTGTCTATCATCGTTTACCTGTACCGGTATAGTCCAGCCATTTTAGGGTGTGAACATTATGGGGCCAACATCAGCCACTGTCCCCTATGTCCCACTCTCTTTCCCTTGTAAATATATGAAGAGATTCTTTTCACACCCAACGCGTTTTGGGATATAAAGTATTTAGTCCTTCTTCAGAGAAAAGAAAATTCATCTAGGATAATTAAAGTGTAAAATGATAAGTAAATTACCACAACATGTAGATACATGAAATTATCCACTTGAAGTTAAATAA
Organism: Aquarana catesbeiana; assembly: GCF_042186555.1. Classification (NCBI taxonomy): domain Eukaryota; kingdom Metazoa; phylum Chordata; class Amphibia; order Anura; family Ranidae; genus Aquarana; species Aquarana catesbeiana. The sequence continues at coordinate 146,949,304 of NC_133325.1, forward strand.
TCAACAAATCACTTACATAGTATTGGGTGGTGGAATAGTTGTTATCATGTTTCGTTAAGTTGCATTAAAAACCTGGAATTAAGATAGCATTGGACATTAGTGCTGGTAGGGTTGCTGTTCTTTAACCTCATGGTCATCATAGAAACATATAGATGTATATCAATTGGTAATAGCCTCAATTCAGAGGATGTTTCCCCCGCTTCTCGCGGATGCGTATCGGCCAGAACGGTATACTTCCTATACTTCAGCTCAAATATTTAAAATATTCCCTTTGGACTCATTCCAATTTTTCTTACTCTCAGGGATTCCATTTTTGCCTCAGTATACCGTTCTGGCCGATACGCATCCGCGGAACGCGGGGGAAATATCCTCTGAATTGAGGCTATTACCAATTGATATACATCTTATCCGCGGAACGCGGGGGAAATATCCTCTGAATTGAGGCTATTACCAATTGATATACATTTATATGATTCTATGATGACCATGAGGTTAAAGGAACAGTAACCCCACCAGCGCTAATGTCCAATGCTATCTTAATTCCAGGTTTTTAATGCAACTTAACGAAACATAATAACAACCATTCCACCACCCAATACTATGTAAGTGATTTGTTGATTATTTAACTTCAAGTGGATAATTTCATGTATCTACATGTTGTGGTAATTTACTTATCATTTTACACTTTAATTATCCTAGATGAATTTCTTTTCTCTTTTCTTCCACACCCCTGAAGAAGGACTAAATACTTTATATCCCGAAACGTGTTGGGTGTGAAAAGAATCTCTTCATATATTTACTCTGTGGTGATAGTAATGAATTTCCTCAATATGTTAATGTCTCGTTAATTCAATGTACTCAATGTTTTAATACAATTTGTTTCCAAATAAAATTTTGTTCATTTTTAATATTTTGCTATATTCCTTCAATATTTGCAATCTTTTAAAAGTGCCTAAAAAGTCAGCTTAGGGGAACCCCTCTCTATGTGTATCTGTCTATTGGATGTGGCACTGTCTTTCTAAACCTAGGGTAGCCTGTCATCCCTTATTTCGTAACATTCACAGACATGACTAGGCATGATGGGAATTGTAGTTCCTGAGCAACTGGAGGGCTGTAGTTTGAAGACCCCTGCATTAGAGAATATGACATTTTCTGAACTTCATTCTCGGTTGTATCTGGTAAGTTCTCAATCAATTACCTATGGAATCTGCCCTGTAATATTCTTTATATTTTGTATTCTTAAGTTATCAGTATCATTAAAATTAGTATAGCTATGCTTTTCACCACCTTGCCTAGCTTCAGAGTCTTTAGGAAGTAAAACAATTTGCTTAACCAAGCTAGTGACCACTAGAAATGTTGCCAAACAAAACAGAGGCTATCCACATAGATTTGGATTCTTGGAGAGATCTGCTTTATAACCAGTGGCAGATGCTTCAATACGGGGCAAAGAGGCGTCGCCCCCTAATCCATGCACCCGGCCCCTAAACTGCATGCATGGTGACGGACACATGGATTTCAATGGGTTTCTTTTTTTAAAACACGTGATTAGAGCCTTGAGGCTCCAAATGGCTTCAAAAAAGGGTGGGCTTGAGGCACAGAGCAATGTGCCCTGAGCCCACCCAGTTGTGTGACAATAGCAAAATAATATTCACTATTGTCTTCCAGATTCTCCTCCTGTTACTAAGACCCAATTGACCAGGGAGTCTTAGGTCCCACTTCCTGTCCTGGGAGGAGAAGCAACGGCCTGGTGTCACGGCAAGCTGCATCAGGTGGAGGGGCAACTTCCAGGAGCCCTACCCCAGATCACCTGCACCATATCTTAAGGTAAGGACATGGATGGCGTCTGACTTGTCTGTGCGGGGGGGGGGGTCTAGTGCGAGCAAGGGGGCCAGGGGCAGCTGCCAGTAGCCTGCCCCACCTCAGATTCCCGCCCGCCCCCCCCCCCTTGGGGGGGTGGCGGCTGGTGCGAGTGAGGGGGGCAGGTTTGTTTACTGCCCCCCCAAAATATTAAGCACCAGCCGCCACTGATTATAACATTAGTTATTACTATTCGGGAGCAACCTTGGTAGGCCTTCCTTGATTGTAAACTCTGGGAACTGACGCTTTGTTAAAGCAATCCTAGAAACCATTCAAAAACTGGAATAAATCTAGAGCTGTTGCCGATACAGGCCACTTAAGTTTTTTTTTTACTGTATGAAATAAGAATTTCGACAGAATGCCAGAAAGGGCAAGAATGATTCTGTGTGTGTGTTCGTCTCGGTTTATTTTTACTAATTTATATAATATCAATCACTTTATGCAGTGCTTTGCAGACAACACTAAACAATTTTTGTTCAGTCCCTGATCCTAAAGGAACATTTTCTCTGGATTTTATTTTATGCCACTGTATCTTTGAAAATACAGAGATGATTATGTAATGCTGCTGTTATGTGGAGCTTTTACAAAGAATGTGATGTTGTATCGGTGTGATGAACTTCGAAAGATGCAGCAAAACCAACAGTTCAGTCTGATTGATAGAGGTGAATTTAAGTGCTTACTGAGATTAATAAAAGTAGTCATAGGATATTATCAGAACAATTCTACAACTGCTTTATTTGACAAAGTGTCTACAACAGTCAACAGCAATTAAAACCATCACTATTCAGCAATTACTTCAAAACTGATGGCAAAATAACTATAAGCTGGGTGACAAGAGACCTTGAGGCGCCTTACACATTTCAGACGGCTCAAACACTAAACCCAAAATATATATTTCCTCTAATGCTGTTAATTGTAATGTGAACATTGGGGAAAATATTGTGAATGCAGACTTGAAGGGTGAAACATTTTAGTTCAAAAGGTTAGGTTAAACTTTTAACTGTTATTTTCCAACTTTCTTAAGAGTACCCTAATGGTTGGCTAAACCCAATTTGTGCATACCATGCAAAGGCTTGTTTCACGATGTAATTTTTTTCTGAGAACCCAGCTTTTGGGGGTTCCAAAACTTGACAGTGTTAGACTGAGCCCGATGGTATCAGTTCTAAATATGCATGCTGGTTTTTCTGTTTAGCAACCGCAAGACCGGATAATGCTGCAAGCACTGTTTTTTTTGTTTTGTTTTGTTTTTTAGACCAAGTACGCTAATGAGTTTCATCAATTCTGTATGAAATCAAGCCTAGAGCTGGCCAGACACTGATAGATTTTCATACGCATACTAATAGAAAAAAATCTTACCCACATTCAATAATGCCACTGACAATATCGTTCAAACATACTTCAGAGTTTTGTTTGCTTTTAACGCTTCATTTTGGTATGAATATAATATCCATGAAAAAACATATACCCTGAGGTTGATTTACTAAAACTGGAGAGTGCAAAATCTGGTGCTGCTGTGCATGGTAGCCAATCAGCATCTAACTTTAGCTTGTTCAATTAAGCTTTGACAAAAAAACATGGAAGCTGGCTGGTTTCTATGCACAGCTGCATAATATTTTACACCAGTTTTAGTAAATCTACCCCACTGTTTGAAAAAAAAAATTGTGTAAGAAACATTTCCATCCTATTCCTTTGAATTTTCTCATCAGTATGGTCAAAAATGAATGCTGATTTGATCCCAATAAACATTGGAAAATCAAATTAATGTTTCAAAAATAATTCGTATTGTATTGGTGGCTCCAACTTTGTTTACAGTTTGGTAATTTGCCTGGTTAGTCTCCTTATTACTGACCTGTTCCTGATACCTTTTTGTTTCCTTGTCTGTCTTCTTTCAGTTGCTATTAATCTGGTAACAGTGTCTACTGTGTATAGGGGAGGCAAGTGATAATAGTATAGACTTTGGGAGGTATCATCCCTATAATTACAAAGTAGTGAAGAACAACATAAAAAAACAGGAATTTAAAGTGGTTGTAAAAGCAGAAGGTTTTTTTAACTTAATGCATTTAGCAGCCCCCCTCAGCCCCCTAATACTTACCTGAGCCCTATTTAGATCCAGCGATGTTTCAGCAGTGTCTCGGTTGCCTGGGACTCCCCTCCTCATTGGCTGAGACAGCAGCGCTGCGCCATTGGCTCCCACTGCTGTCAATCAAAGTCAGTCATCCAATGAGAAGAGAAAGGGCGCATGGCCGGGTCACAGCTGTGTGTCTGAATGGACACAAGGAGCTGTGACTCGGCTCGGGTGCCCCCATAGCAAGCTGCTTGCTGTGGGGGCATTCAACAGGAGGGAGGGGTCAGGAGCACTGAAGAGGGACACGAGAAGAAGAGGATTCAGGCTGCTGTGTGCAAAATCACTACACAGGGCAGGTAAGTATGACATGCTTGTTATTTTTAACTAAAAAAACGAGACTTTACAATCACTTTACTTATACCTCCAGGAGTTTAATATAGATGCAAACAATACAGTTTTAAAATATTAACACTTTATTCAGACATATCCATTAAAACAGATTAAAAGCAATTGTACACATATACAGGAATCCATGGATGGTTAACCTGTACAATTGCTTTTAATCTGTTTTAATGGATATGTCTGAATAAAGTGTTAGTATATTAAAACTGTATTGTTTGCGTCTATATTAAACTCCTGGAGGTATAATTAAAGTCCTAGTTTTTATGTTGTTCTCAATTTCCTTATGAATCTGGTAAGCCTACCCTAACTGTCATAGAGCTTAAGCCGGCAATACATGGATCTAAATTTGGGCGATTCAGCAAGGACCGGATACATTTTGATCCATGTATGGGCTAGCTAGTTGTATACAAGTTGATCTATCGATGGACTTGTGTACAACCAGCCTGTCAAGTTTTTCCAAACAATCAGTGCCGCAGGCTATAGCCAGAAACACTGATCTTTGTATTCTGCAAGCAGAGAAGGCTCCCTTCTGGCATAATAGAGTAGCTCAGCAGGAGTGATTCCCCATCAACATTGAATGTGTGGATGGGGGAATTGGTTCATCTTTTTTCATTCAACCTGCTGGCTAAATGAAAAATTAAAAAGAATTATGTATTTCCTAGGAACTTTATCCCGTCTATAGTTGTTTGCCATACACACACCCCATTTCTAGTTTACTAAGCTGAGGAGCTGTTGCTGATTTGCATGCTTAGGATTATAGAACTCTGTAAGCACTGACTTGGTAAACTAGAGTACCAGCATTGTAAATTAATGACAGTGTTTGCTCTTGACTTACAGCAATGAGCATCTGTGCTACAAAGAACCTGGGTTTGCATGGCTGGATGGTGAGCAGCCTACTTGCAAACCCCCTACCCATCTATATGCTTATGAAAACAATATAGCTGAAACTGAACACCCTAGCAGCAGAAAATGTTGCTATAAGGTAATGCTTAAAAAAAAGAGATTTGTATTTTTTTCATATATTATGGCAATTTTCATAAGCATGTTCAGTTTGTGGCAAAGGAACATGTAATTGTTGCTGCATGTTAATTTAAACCTGCCTAGTAATACCATGATGCTTGAAGATGAACATGAAAATTAGGAAAAATGAGGATTTTTCCATATAAAATACAGCCGATGAAGATTTCAGTGGTTTCCATGGCAACTCAGCTTCAGGTCTGTCATCTGGAAATATAGTGAGAGCCTTCTCTCAGCATTGCTTTATGTATTGCCCCTGGGGAGCTCAGAATTATGAAATGTAAACACCTCTGCTCAGTGACTGATAATTATATTTCTGAAACTCAAACTGAAAGTTAATTTTGGTAAAAAGATGCTTAAAGGGATAGTTCACCTTTACCACAAAACTGCCTATGCAGATAAGGGGCAGCTACAGATAAAAACAAACTATGCAGCTCTGACTAAAGTTGAATAAAGCCCTTGCTATAGGTGTAGGCCATTTACATACCTTATGAAACCTGACTGGAATACTCCCAGGACATTGCTAAGTACTCCCAGGACGTTGCTAAGTGAGACCTAGTCATCCTCCACCTTCACAGGAGTGAGCTCTCAAATGCTGAGCTCAGAGCTACTGCATCAGGGGAGAGAAAGAGTATGTAAGGAGGTTTAAATCAGAGAAAGAGCTCACTCCTGTGATGGTGGAGGTGAGCAGTGACGACTAGGCCTCACTTAGCAATGTCCTGGGAGTACTTAGCAACATCCTGGGAGTATTCCAGTCAGGCTTCAAAAGGTATGTAAATGGCTTACACCTATAGCAAGGTATTATTCATCTTTAGTCAGAGTCGCACAGTTTGTTTTAATCTACAAACATCCCTTACCTGCATAGGCAGTTTTTTTGTAAAGGTGCTTTTAAAGTGGAATTTTGTGTGAAAAATAAAAATGGGTGAACAGGCAGGATTTGTATTGCAGAAGGGCCTGTCCTCCCCTGAACAGTGTACTGCACATTTGTGAGCAGGCTTAAGCAGTCAGTGAGATGGTTGGGGCTAAAGTTTTGCCCACTCTCCTGACTTTTGGTGGATCTTTCTGTCTGGATCCGGACCTCTTGCCCTGTGCGATATAAATTGGGACAGTGGTCCGGTTCACAGAGTCCCCCCTCAAGGGGGCCCAGGGAGTTGACCTTGGAGTGTGAGAATTGAATAAAGACGGAAGAAGAGACCTGCAGGAGGAGGAAAATGTCAGCTGCTATGGCCCGCAACAGAGACTTTTAACTTGGGGTTCGCCCTGAGCATGATAGTCCTCCGAAGGACCTTCACTAGCATGAGAGAGCCTGTAAAGGACTATGGACACTGAAGTACACTTTTTCAGGTATGCTGGCGCAGCACATCAGCCTGTAGTTATAGTTAGAAGTAGGGAAGTATCATGTCTTGCCTGTTGGACTGTAAAATGTCTACTTTTGCACTTTTATAAAGGAAAGCATTTGAAACTTTGTCTCTGCCTGGTCTGAAGTCATTAAAGAGCTGTATCGTAGGTAACACGTACACACATAGTTCACCAAGTAGGTCTTTAACACATTGGGGTATTGAGACAACAGCATAGAGTGGAGTAATGTGAAGACTGTCGATAGTGTGTACCTGTTATAGATGGCATGGTTTCTATTAGCGAGGGAGATGTTGTCATCATTCCTTACGTCAGCGGTCTGTCTCCCACAGCAACGAGAGTGGATTGCACCACAGAGTTTTCCATCCTGTACAGAGGAACAGAAGGTCAAGAGTTCAGCTGAGTGCCCATGTGAAGCCCATGCAGAGTACACGGTGGAGCCCACTCTGCTACTAGGGAGTAGTAGTGGAAAACACTGCGTGTCCCTCTGAAATGCAAGTTGCTGTGGAAGTTGTGCATTGACATGAGAAACTAAGAGTTAACTGGAGAACAGTTACAGTGCAGTGTACATGGTGTACGTTTGTCTCTAAGAGTGGAGGCCTGTCTTAAAGTGGTGTTCCGGACGAAATTATACTTTTTAAATAAAAATACCCCTATAATACACAAGCTTAATGTATTCTAGTAAAATTAGTCTGTAAACTAAGGTCTGTTTTGTTAGTTTATAGCAGTAGTTTGTTATTTTATAAACTTACAGCAGGCCGTGGCCATCTTAAGTGTGGGCATCTGAAGCCAGACTGTATTTCTTCCTGGATCTCATCCTTGCAGATCTCGCACATGATCAGTGCAGCACAAGCAGTGTAATAGGTTTCAGGTCAGGTTTCCATAGCAACGGCAGTGTCAGAGGAAGTTACCGCCCCTTCCCAGAAGGCTTTGCAAACAGGAAATGAGGCGATGGGCCAGGGAGGAGGAAGTGAAAAATGAATACAGCAGATATACAGTAGGTGCTGAGAATTTTTTTTTTTAAATATCCAGTTCGTTTACAGTGCACAGTTTAGTGAGGGATGCTGAAGAGTTGTAAAAGTGGGTGGAACTCCACTTTAAAGTTGAGTATTCTCCCACGGGGATTGGTCACAGCTAATCACATGGTACAGATGGGCTGTGATTGGCCCTGTCTGAGTCATGTGATTACTGTGACCAATCACAGCTAGCAACACAATTGTACACAATGAATGGCTTGAAAGGAAGCCATCCATTGTTTACAATTGTCATGTGATCTGCTGTGATTGGTCAGATAGCCGATACACTGATCAGTCATTGGCTGTGTACAGTGGACACAGCCAGTGGCAGATCGTGCAGCAGTATGGCCCGTGGGGCATTTGCAAGGCGCATTCCCAGGAGGACATCATATGACGTGCACCCGGAATGACAAATGTCCCCGCCCAGCCGTCATTTAACAATAGGCTGGGTGGAAGTTGGTTAAGGAGGGGGTGAGGAGTTATGTTTATCATAATTAACCCTGTCTAGATGGTGCAGGCAGATCTTATTATCAGTTGTACACTAGATGTGCACACTTTCTGTGTTAACAAAGAATTAAAGATCTCTAGACTTGGGTGTACATTGTATATTAATGCATTTAAAAAACTGTCTCTCAATCCTCTAATTGCACTTAGGAAAGCTATTCTAAACAAAAGAAGAGTCCTATGTATATACCTGCTCCAAAGAAACAGCTAGAAAGGTAAGCACTATTTCTTAAAGTGGAGGTCCACCACAAAAAAATTGGACGAAAGAAAAAAAATAAATAAATTTTTAACTCACCTGAAATGGCTGTTGCTAGGCAGTCTTCCTAATCTGCCTCTTCCTACGCCGCAGTGATGTTCTGTCTTCTCCTCCCCGCGTTGTCTTTTGGGGAATGGGGCGCGTGTGTTATGGGAACTGTGTGTGTCCCACAACACATCGCGTCCCATTCACAAAGCGCTGAGTGACTCGCGCATGCGCAGTAGGAAACGAGCCGTGAAGCCGTAAGACTCCACTGCCTGTCTCCCTTAGTTAGGATGGCAGTGTGGGGACCCGAGAGCCGAGAGACAGGTCAGCCTCAGGCGGCCGACATCGCGGGCACCCAGGACAGGTAAGTGTACTTATTTAAAGTCAGCAGCTACAGTCTTTGTAGCTGCTGACTTTTAATTTTTTTTTTCCTGGCAGGAACCCCCCTTTAAGTTATTTTTAGGTATTAGGTAATTTAACTTGCAAAAGTTGAAATATACTACCTCCACTGGGCAGCTGCTAGTCTTTTGGGCTCATATCTCCCATACCACACTGCTTCAGTACTCCCCTCACGATCCCTTAGTTATGATGGAAGCAGTGGGCTGTTTTTTTGGAAGAAGTATACAAATAGAAAAATGCCTTGATGGAAGTGGATGTTAGTCTGGAGGAGTGGGAGTTCCCAGGCAGGCTGTATTTGTATGCAGACTGCCCCAGGCATTGACCACATGTGATGCTGAGCCATCATGACTGAAGTAACTAAAATCCATCCTTATCTTCTCCTGGACGTGCCTCAACCTATCCTGGTTTAGAAAATTAATGCCATCAAAATTACCATTTTACAGAAACGTCTTTACCTATTTTCTACTCTTCCAATCCTCATCCAATCCTATGCCTCAAAATCTTTCTAAAACCATAAGCTAAGATTCATTTGTCCAATAAATGATAGTGCATTCCTAAAAAAACATATTCACTCATAAGTGGCAAGGCGGACTTGGAGTACCTAACTTTGTTAAGTATTTTACGGCTGCCCAAATCAACCCATTAACATTATTTGCATAATCACTTTAATTGCCTTCTTCCGAGAGACCCCTGGTTAACTTCACTTCATATTAAATCTCCAGTTCTCACTAAAATGTAATTCAAATTGGCAATGTATGTCCTATTAGCAGCCGAACAGACCATTGCAAAAGCCTGGAAAAAACTATTTACCTACTTGGCAGAAGTCTGTCAGAGCATCAACACGTTTTTTTAATAATGAGAAACTTACACATGTCCTACTAGATACTCATAAGAAATTCCTCTCAGTATGGTGGCATTGGATACAATAAACCCACCACTCGATGCCAATAGCCAGCTAATCATCCTTGTGAGTGTGAAGCAATACTTAGCTGACCTTGATGTCCACTCCCCGTCCATCACTTGTTTCCTCCCCCCCTCATCTTCCACCCTGCCCTTGATTCCTACTTTCCCATTGAAGTATACTATGCCTCTCATTTACATCACAGGGGTTTATTTACTAAAGCTGGCGAGTGCAAAATCAGGCTCACTTCTAGACCATGTTGGATGTCCTCCAGCCATACATTGAGATGGGCTCTATCTGACTTGCCTTGCTGGGGAAGCTCACAGTGTGTACTGAAATCAGAGTAAGCATTTCAGTTCAGAAGACAAGCCTGTACAATTATGCAAGAATAAAGATAAGGCCTGAGTTCATCTTTAACTTCATAATTGCTATTTCCTATGTAGTAATGCATGCTTAAAACAAAGAAAGTCAGTACTGAGTACTCTCCATAAGGTATGTGTTACATTTATGACCCCATTGAGCTATATATGCATTTTGTTCAGTTTATAGTTTTGAGATTGTCAGTTTGTAAATTGTTACCAGTCCCCAAGCAGTTCATACAAGCTATATGAGTTGCAATATGCTAATGCATCTAAAACTAGAACAACCTCATCAAGCTTACGATTATGGCATATCTGTGTATGACTAAATGGCTTGCCATGTAAATGTCAGCACGTTTCCTTTCCTATAGACAGCAATAATTCTTACATGTCTGACATGCAGGACTGCAGCGCCAGATGACTTGACACGTTGACGTCAAAATCAGAAAAAGAGGTTGAGCAATCTGCTGTATTATAACTATTTATCTGGCAAGACAAGAACAGGTCTCTGCATGGCTTTTCAAGTGTTTACTGTGCACTTCGCTGAATGGCCAGGAGATGGAAATGATCGTATAGCGCTGTGCTTGTGACAGACCTTTACTGCTCACATTACTTTCTTACACGAGACAGAGAAGGGAAAACATAACATTTATTCCACCATAACAATAAACCTGCACCATAATGTGTCAATATTTCAGCCCTGCACACGAGCAATGTAATGATCTTCTGCGAGCAAATCCATGTTTTTCATTACCAATAAAACAATTCTCATTGAACTAAGATACTAAACAGGAGAAAATTACAAACAGAGAAAAACACCAGCTGGAATCTTACAGCTTTTTGGAGTAAATCACTTTTAATAAAGAAGACAAAGAAAAATGCAGTTATAGCAGCAGTATATACATTTTTAGGTATAGTGAATTAGCAAAGACTAAAAAATATGATTAAAATATACACAGGTATAAGAATATAGCTTCAGTTGTATTTCTTATTTAATTTAATCCCTACGATTGGTATGTGAATTATACTGTAACTTCATTTGTTTTAAAAATGACCTTTCACTTTAATGATTTTCTATCAATTTACATTTTTAAAATGTAGATTTCTGCTCATTGTATAGGCATTACAGACTGCAACTTTGCAGTCAGGCCCCTGCACCTGCAGTTGGCGTATCTTTCACGGTAACTATGCACAGACCTGTAAACTGTTTAATGAAATGTATTAATAATATATTATCATACATCTCTTTTCCAAGGTTATATAAAACTACATCCCTGGTATCCCATTGGATGTTAGTAAAAATCTAATCAAAGAGTAATCAGAGAGTTGTGGTTGTTCATTAAAACATTTATTACACTTGGAACTTAAGCTCTACACAAATTTTTGATATCTGTTAAAAAAAAATCAAGAAAAAGTAAGAGAGAGAACAAATCTGTCCCTCTAAGAGTAATGGGATTTTCACGGATGCATATTTCTGTCACAGGGTAAACATACCCACAAAGGGATAATTCAAAAAATATAATTTATTACAAAGTGTACATGATTTCAAATAGTAACAGTATTCAGTCATATAAATAATGACCAAGACTGATACTCAATTTCAAAAGCTTCAAAAACAGATGCTTGTGTGTATGGATATCCGACACGTTTCGCAGACTAGATTTCTGCTTCTTTGGGGCTGTGCACCATGCATCTATATCATTGTCCAAGTTGTAAAGAAATATAACATTAGTATAAAAAATAAACAAAAATTTTAACAATCATATTCACATTATGTACAGCATTTTTCATTAAATTGCTTGCCAAAATGTCCTGGCATTGGTCGAGAAAGTAATAGCAACATCAGAAAGAGAGGATGAGTCACATCCAGTGACAAAGAGGTGATGTCAGAATCACCAATATAATCTTGTGGACATCAGACCATATATACGATTTGGATGGTTATACCGCATCTAATCTAAAAGTTCAAAATATATATGTTGAGATGCACAAGCATCATATGTTCACATATATATATATCCCCTGAGTGCAGGACTGGCTCGAATTGTACATCATAGAGTGGCATGTTTTGGTAAAACTATAGATGAGGAGAAAATGCCTCACCATATTGCTGAGTCGCATGCACATAAGAAGATCGTCAACCAGACAATCATTCCACGGCCCCAGATTGTCACTGTTAATATATATAACTAGTAATAGGGTGAGGAAGTAAATATCACCCTGACCATCAAAATATATAGCCACCGAACAATATTACATTATTATTACAATATTCAGAGCCAGACAACATTCTCATAGGGACAATATAAGCATGCAAAAATGCAAATAGAAGAACAGGAAGTATAAAGAGCTACCTGGTCAATTTCCACCCAAGGGAACAGAGGGTAAACCATAGGATGCTGTGGTCAGAGTGTGGTAACACTGCGATCCATAGCCAAAACTAGCTCATCACAATCCGGTGCATCCTGGCTAGAGGCTGGATAGAACAAAGTTCACCTATGGTGTATTTGATACGGTCCTCCCCGGCTGCCATGATGTGCGTCACAATGGACCTCTCTTCTGGACTGCCCTTATATGTATGGTCCCAACCGGAAGTGAATGAGCAGAGGTCAGCTCACCGACATCACTTCTGGTGCGAGTATCCCCTGGGTTATGCATGCGCAATGACTCACTGGCCGCCGTAAGAGCAGCGGACTAAGAGCCAAAGCTAGAGGCACCACCCAGCTGTCAAGATAGAAAAGAACAGCTGGTTATCGAGGAGACAATAACCTTCCCCATCCACAGGGGACAACCGAACGTCGCAGCAATATGACCAACACCGGTAATGACCCATCCACTCTCATTGATGCATGTGCGGTCCAAAGCCGCCATACAGGACATTTTTTAACAATGTTGAAATAGATATCCATCATAGTAAAGTATAATTACATGGCTAAAGAAAATAGAGAAAATAATAACAATATAAACAATAATGAGCTTGCATGGCTGCCTAGGAAGTTATTCATATTTAGAAACTGCAACTTATCGCATGACCATAAATTTTATATGGAAATCGTCCCCTGTTTAGTAAACGCCCAAACAGAGCTTTAGCTTCATTCTCAAAGTCTTCTTCCCTGGCACAGTTACGATGTAACATGAGGTATTGACTGAACGGGATGCCACATATCAGTGAACGGGGATGAGCACTGGAGTAGTGTAAAATAGTATTTCCCACAGTTTCCTTGCGGTATAGAGTTCTATGGATAAAACCATCTGGATTTATGAAAAGTCGTAAGTTCAAAAATGGGATACTATGAGTATCTGATTGCGCAGTAAATTTCAGATTGAATTGATAAACAGATAGAAAAACCATAAATTCAGAGAGTTCATTGGTAGTTCCAGTCCAGATGACGAGTACGTTGTCGATGTACCTCCGCCACTATCTGTTAATCAATTCAATCGGAAATTTACTGTGCAATCGGATACTCATAGTATACCATTTTTGGACTTACCACTGGATCTAACCATAGTACTCCATACCGCAAGGAAACTGTGGGAAATACTATTTTACACTACTCCAGTGCCCATCCCCGTTCACTGATACGTAACATCCCGTTCAGTCAATACCTCAGGTTACGTCATAACTGTGCTAGGGAAAAAGACTTTGAGAATGAAGCTAAAGCCCTGTTTGGGCATTTTTTAAATAGGGGGTACAGCAAAAAGGTCCTAAAATGGGCCTATCAGAGGGCAAGATCCAACCAACGTGCGCAACAAATTTTCAAACCTAGGAACCAGAGTAACAACTCTACCACAAAATTTATCACTACCTTCAGTGCCCATCAAGATCAATTCTCTGAATAATTAGCCCACAATTAGCGTTTTCTCTCAGAAAATCCAATAATTTCAAAATACGTATCAGATCGTCCAGAAATAGTATATAGGAGGTCTCGATCTGTAAGGGACAGCCTTGTACATAGCCATCTTTTATTACTACCAATAATGGAAGGAGCTGTGGGAGGTAGTGGTACATACAGATGTGGTAACTGCAACCAATGTCCCTGGATAAAGGAGGGGGAGGGTTGCCCACTACCCAGGGGTGGTTACATGAAATCTAGGTCGTATGCCGATTGCCGTACCATTGGTGTGGTCTATTTGGCTACATGCACATGTGGTGCATGTTATATTGGCAAAACCAAGCATTCCTTTGCGAGACGTATACGGGATCATCTATACTATTTTGACGCCGGCCTGCTCTACACACCTATATGTAGGCATGTTGGTCTCAACCATGGTTATGATCAATAATTTATCTCATTTTTTGCACTTGAGGTTATATCACAACAGGAAAGGGGAGGTGATTTTGTTAAAAAAAAAAAATCCTTCAACAAGAAACTAAATGGATTTATAATCAAAGAGCAACCAGTCCGTCAGGTATGAATACTGCATTATCCTTCAAACTCTTTTTGTAGGGAATACCTTGGGATTATTTTCCACACCTCTTTGATGATTTCCATATACAATTTATGGTCATGCGATAAGTTGCGATTTCTGAATATGTATAACTTCCTAGGCAGCCATGTAAGCTCATTATTGTTTATATTGTTATTATTTTCTCTATTTTCTTTAGCCATATAATTATACTTTACTATGATGGATATCTATTTCAACATTGTTAAAAAATGTCCTGTATGGCGGCTTTGGACTACACATGCATCACTGGGAGTGGATGGGTCATTATCGGTGTTGTTGAGACGTTCGAGTGTCCCCTGTGGACGGGGAGGTTATTGTTTCCTCGATAACCAGCTGTCCTTTTCTATCTTGGCAGCTGGGTGGTGCCTCTACATATGGCTCTTTGTCCTCCGCTGCCGGTGAGTCATTGCGCATGTGTAACCCAGGGGATACTTGCACCGTAAGTGATGTCGGTGAGCTGACCTCTGCTCATTCACTTCCAGTTGGGATCATACATGTAAGGGCAGTCCGGATGAGCGGTCCGTTGTGACACACATCATGGCAGCCGGGGAGGACCGTATCAAATACACCATAGGTAAAGGGGCGGTCCATCCAGCCTCTAGCCAGGATGCACTGGATTGTGATGAGCTAGCTTTGGCTAGCTTTGGCTACGGATAGCAGTGTTACCACACTTCGACCACAGCATCCTATGGTTTATCCTCCGTTCTCTTGGATGGAAATTGACCAGGTAGCTCTTTATACTTCCTGTTCTTCTTTTTGCATTTTTCCATGCTTATATTGTCCCTATGAGAATGCTGTCTGGCTCTGTGTAATATTGTTCGGTGGCTATATATTTTGATTGTCAGCGTGATATTTACTTCCTCCTATTCCTAGTTATATATATTAACAGTGACAATCTGGGGCCGTGGGATGATTGTCTGGTTGACGATCTTCTTATGTGCATACGACTCAGCAATATGGTGAGGCATTTTCTCCTCACCTATAGTTTTACCAAAACATGCCACCCTATGATGTACAATTCAAGCCAGTCCTGCACGCATGGGATATATATATATATATATATATATATATATATATATATGATGCTTGTGCATGATGCTTGTGCATCTCAACATATATATTTTTAACTTTTAGATTAGCAGCGGTATAACCATCCAAACTGTATGCACACCCTGGGTATGCACTCACGTGTACATTTGAGCGACCGTCCATCTTTGCCAAAAGAGGGTCCTCTCCCAATTCTTTTTCTCTGTTGGGGGTAGCAGCCTCTCCTTTTAGATGTTGCAGGTTCCCATAACTGTTTCCTCCATCTCTCCTCCTGTTAAGGCAGGTTCCTCTCCCCAAGAACTCTCAAGCTGCATCAGCTTCTACATTCTGTACTCCTGTTGCTGTCCTCTTCCCATCAGCAAGCCTGCCAGGAAGTATGTGACCCACAGTTATATAGGCCTGTTAGCCCCTGCCCATACAAATTAATGATAGGCTAAGGGTGACCTATACCACTAACTACATCCTCTATCAAATCAACCTGTCCTCCAGCACCTCTCACTGGTCAGACTAGGTGTCACTTTAGCAATATGCAGGTGGTCACACCTCCCCAATCTACACTATCATTCCTCCACAATAAATCAAACCCAGCCAGACTTAAACCAAAGAAGGTAATGCCTGAAATTTACACTTAAGAGCCCTTTTACACCGGGCCACCCATAGCGTTGGCGGTAAAACACCGCTATTTTTAGCGGCGTTTTACCGTCGGATTAGCGGCGCATTTCGGCCGCTAGCTGGGCACTTTTACCCCCTGCTAGCGGCCGAGAATGGGTTAAAACTGCCTGCAATGCGCCGCAATAGCGGCGTTTTGCCAGCGGTATCCCAGGGCTGCCCCATTGATTTCAATGGGGAGCAGCGGTGGAGGAGCGGTAAACACACCGCTCCTTCACCGCTCCAAAGAAGCTGCTGGCAGGACTTTTCCTGACGTCTTGCCAGCGCAGTGCTCCGGTGTGAAAGCCCTCGGGCTTTCACACTGGAGACAATGCTGCAGCTGTTTGAGGGCGGATTGCAGGCGCTATTTTTAGCGCTATAGCGCCTGCAAAACGCCCTTGGTGTGAAGGGGGTCTTACTCTAAATCTCTCTAACCTTTTAGCACACACCTAAGTAGGTGGGCGCTACATATATAACAGATATCAAAATTTTGTGTAGAGCATAAGTTCCAAATGTAATAAATGTTTTAATGAACAACCACAACTCCTGAAATTAAATCCATAATGTTTACATTAGGATTTGGGGGCTAGCAAATTTACTGCACATGGACCCTAATCTATGATTAGATTTTTACTAACATTCAATGGGATGCCAGGGATGCAGTTTTATATAACCTTGGAAAAGAGATGTATGATAAATAAAACAGCGTGGAAATCTTTTTGAACACTTTCTAAAATGTAACTTTACAAATCTTTGAACAAATAAACAAAGTTTTTAAGTGCAGCAATCCTTTGGACTTTTTTGCTTATATGTATGATCAGTGGGAAGACCTGATTGCTTTGCACTAATTGTGGACCAGGTGCAGCTTTCCTTAACCACATTTATATATATATACAGTGTGTGTGTGATCTCTAACTACATTAGCCAATATGTATAGAACTGGCACATGTTACTGCAGCAACATTTGTTAAAGTACTTGAAATATTTACAAAAGTGGGCTTTATTATTATTATTATACAGGATTTATGTAGCGCCAACAGTTTACGCAGCGCTTTACAATATAAAAAGGAGACAATACAGTTAAAATACAAGAGGATTAAGAGGGCCCTGCTCAGAAGAGCTTACAATCTTTCATTTAGGGTTTGCATCTTTTGTACCATTTCCTATTTATTGTGTTTGACTATGTCTTTGCACTAGCTTCCTGTAATTCCCTGCATAGCAGCATTTAGATTGGCAAGGAAAAGGAAAGCACTATAAGTGAAAAGGGCTTTATCACACTGCACTGCAAGAGAGTACAGAGATGATCTTTTCAGTGAGTTGCTGCTTCTTCACTTTCCAATCACTGTGTTAACTAGGAAACTGAATGATGAGAGTTATAATTTATTTTTACAAGTGTAGCCAGGTGCTGGAATACAGCAATATGGAGATGGAGACATTGCCTTTTTATTCTTCTGTCCCTCTACTGAAATGTTATGTTGCACCATCTTTCTCTCGCCAGTAAGGGGAGAGCTAAAGCCAGGCAAGCCCATAGACTCACAGCAAAAGTTTTTCCCCTAGTGTGGGGAAACAGGCTAAATTAATGGCAAAGAGTGTGGACTGCTCACAAGACTTAAAATTATGATATTTATTAGAAACATGGTGAATGACCACCTATTTGGTTAGTTGATGGAGAGGGATAACTCCCAGACAAGGAACACACAGAACCACTTAACACTGCATGGTGCCATGCTACATAAAACACATAACTGAACAAGAAACATTAAACAGGATCATCCGCCAAAGCATGCTTAGCCACGGAGCACTGCCACGGCCAATTACCATATGTTAATAACAAAGGGGAGCTACCTGTGGTAGTGCTTCCGTGTGTCAGCCCCCTTGAAGGCTCAAGCTGGGGGAGAAAGTAGCTGGTTGGACTAGTATAGTGGATGTTAAGGTTCTAAACTGCTGGTTACCCTGTGGAACCTGTCCCATCAAATCATCACATGGGGAAAGGGACAAAGTTGTCCTTCCAGTGTACAAGTTCCCCAAACAGGATAGGGATCAAAAATGGGAGGAATGTCACTAGTGGACCGGGTACCGGGACATTAATGCCCCGTGGCGGGATGAAAAGTCTGATGGCTGTGCGATGTTCACAATCTAAGAACTTTCCATGGTAATAACATGCTGGGGCTTCAATGAACAGTGGTAACCGCAGGATAGTACCTACTAGGAGGAGTATGGCTCAAAAAACTCTCCACATGGATCAGTGGGTGCTGTGGAGTCATACACACGTATGCAAAAAATATGGATTAAATGGGAATCCCACCTAATGTAAATATGTAGCACTCACCGAATAAATATCGGGGGGTGTAATCAATAATATACTAAACCAACAAAAGAAAAATAAGAAAACACAAAGACTGCTACACACCCTATAGAGTTAAACAACAAAAAAAGGATGTATTGCTTTAAAAAAGCGATATACAACAAATTATTAGCACAATAACCCCCCATAGATAAAAAAAAGAACTCCCTATGTAACAAGGGGGTTCCCAAGTGATCTAACCCTCCCCAAAAAATATTCCCCTAAAACCACACATTGTGTAGGGCAAAGATACCCCTCATAGGACAGAGGGGTGGAAAAGTATAAACCCCACAAACCCTCACGGCTGATCACAGTGTAAACAGGAAGAGCCATTGATCCGCTTTTCCTCACTCGCGTCCATTAGACGCGAGTAGAGGAGAGCCGATCGGCTGCTCCTCTGACAGGGTGGTCTGTGCTGATTGATTATCAGCGCAGCCCCCAAGGATGCCCACACTGGACCACCAGGGATGCCACCAGGACAACCAGGGATGCCTACCACTAGTCACCACCAGGTATGCCAATCAGTGCCCACAATGGATGCCTGCCAATCAGTGATGCCCATCAGTACCATCCATTAGTGTACATCAGTGCCACCCATCAGTGCCCATCCATGCCCATCTGTGCCACCTTTCAGTGCCCATCTGTGCCGCCTATCAGTGCCCATCCGTGCCACCTATCAGTGCCAATTAGTGCCGCCTTTCAGTGCCCATCAGTGCCACCTATGTATACCCATCAGTGCTGCATATCAGTGCCACCTATCAATGCCCCATCAGTGCCGCATATTAGTGCCCATCATCAGTGCCCATCAGTGCCACCTTATCAGTGCTACCTCATCGGTGCCCATCAGTGCTGCCTAATCAGTGCCCGTCAGTGCAGCCCCATCAGTGCCCATCAGTGAAGGAGAAAACTTTTTTTTTACAAAGTTTTGTAACAGAAAAAAAAAAAATTTCTCAAAACTTTCGGTATTTTATTTATTTGTTTAGCAAAAAATAAAAATCCCAGAGGTGATCAAATACCACCAAAAGAAAGCTCTATTTGTGGGAACAAAATGATAAAAATTTAGTTTGGGTACAGTGTAGCGCGACCGCGCAATTGTCATTCAAAGTGTGACAGCACTGAAAGCTGAAAATTGGTCTGGGCAGGAAGGTGTACAAGTTCCCTGTATTGAAGTGGTTCAATATATGTGGAGATCTTTGTATGGCGACTAGCGGGATCTGTGAGTAATTTAAGCATAAAGAAGCATTGAGAAGTTTTTTTTTGTTTACAAAGTTTTCATTGGAAGATTCACTGACATCCTTAGAACGGTACACATATAAAAAGCAACATATGTAAATGTTACAGGTAAAAGCAATTGTATCTTCAATACAGAAACATCAACTTCAACAACGAGCTCTGTGAATATTCAATACAGTGTGATAGACACAACATATGAGATCAGAAGGGGACATCCCAGTGCTCCCATTTCCTGTCAAAGAGGTGAATAGTGTCATTCAGGGTGTGGTGGATGCGTTCAGAGAGCTTGATTGTTTCCATTCTGGCCAGAACCTGAGGCCAGGATACCGAGGAGGAACGCCAGTTCAGGGCCGTCATCCAGTGGATGGCTACAAACATTGTGTGTATTAGTCTCTGACAGGGAACCAGAACATCCGGGTTTGGCGTAAAGAAAATGCACATCTGTACTGTCAAAGTGAGCGGGTGACCCGCTATCTTGGAGGCTCTCATGGCCGCCTGTTGCTATAGTGGCTTGAGGTGTCTGCAACTCCAAAAGATGTGGAGGAAGGAACTGGGTTCAGGGCAGCCACGAAAGCACAGGGGAGATACAGTTGGGTAGATGGTGTGAAGCTTAGCGGGTGACATGTACCATCTGGTATGCAATTTAATAGCAGTTTCACGAGTAGACATAGATCTTGAGTTCTTAAACATATTTTCTAACATCTCCTCCCACTCAGGGGGAGAGAACGTGAGATTAGTATCTAGTTCCCATCTAGTCATTGGGTTATGCCCCGTACACACGGTCAGATTTTCCGATGGACAATGTCCGATCGGAGCGTGTTGTCGGAAATTCCGACCGTGTGTGGGCGCCATCGGACATTTTCCATCGGATTTTCCGACACACAAAGTTGGACAGCAGGAGATAAAATTTTCCGACAACAAAATCCAATCGCGTCAATTCCGACCGTGTGTGGCCTGTTCTGACGCACAAAGTGCCACGCATGCTCAGAAGAAATTCCGACACGGGACAGCTCGTTCTGGTAAACTTAGCGTTCGTAATGGATACAGCACTTTTGTCACGCTGCAATGTTAAAAATGGTTTAATACAGCGCACTCTCTTCTTCTTTATAATGTGACAAGAATTAAGTCGTTTTGCTGCTCATATTCACACACACTTGTCACAAAGTTTTATTTGTGTTTTTTTAGTGGGATTCCCTCAATATATTGTTATTAGTTGTCACATCTGACAGTTTTATTTATTTTTTTTTTTTTTTTTGGATTTTCAGCCTTTTTTTTTCTTTAATGTTTGGATTTTTTCCAAGGCTGATCTTTGTTCAATGTTATTTTTATTTTTACTCCAGAATATTTTTGTGTGTGTTTTGTGTGTCAAGTTACCCCAACACCATTGAGATCTTTTATTATTTAATCTCCAGGAGATTGTTTGGTGTTGGTGTCCCTTGTTCATTTCACATTGTATATTTGAAATGTACCTGAATCCTCACAAACCAACTGTCATTTTTGAAGTTAAACACATAGGAGAGTATAATTCAAAACAAAAATCCTTTATTAAGGGATCAGAACCAAACAAAGAGGAAGGCAACACTGGATCAACAGGAGAAATTAGCGAAGCCTGGGACCCCCACGGCAATTCTTCAACATCAAAATTGGTGGCCTGAGGAGTCCATATGTAAGGGAGGGCAATCTGGTCCAGAATTCGCAGAGATCCGGATAGTAGCAGATGACATCTGTGTCCCCAGGCTGTGGTACCACAAGAGGCTGCATCTTTTGGCCAACCAGACTGAACCCAGGGCAATCACTGTCTGGTCTTCCTTCCACGCTTCCTTCCGGGCTGTGGCTGTGCAGTTGGAATGTGGCAGGAGGAGGAGTAGGACCTGGAGGAGGAGGAGGAGGACTGGGAGGACCTGGAGGAGGACTGGGAGGACCTGGAGGAGAGGGAGGAGGAGGAGGAGGACCTGCAGGAGGAGGAGGAGGACCATCCCAAAGCTGTGTGTAAGGTGTAATTTGGCCCCTCATACCTTTCTCCAGAGCCTCTGATATGAGGGCCTCACACATGGCTTTTTGGCCCTCCTCCATCCTCTGCATTTTATATGCTATGAATGCAGCAATGTTCTCCTGCATGGTGTGGGGTGCTCCCAGGACCTCTGTAGCCCTCCAAAAGAATGCTATAGCCGCCTCCTCTAGGGTACTCGTCCTACTGCCACTTTCTGTTTTCAGGTGTAGTGGAGGGACCTTGATATCAGCCAACCGGCTCGGCCCGGCCACCTCCTGGCTGAGACTTCCCTGTGTATGAAAAAGGGACATGGTTGTAATGTTTTGCATCATCAATCACAATCCTAAATTAGTACTCCCAACTAACATCTAGTTAACATCATTGATTGGACAAGCAGAAATATTTAGAAGAATGCTATACCTGGCTCAATCTGGGCTCCTCCACATGTGGCCTGGAAGGCCCAGGTTGGGCGTCAGAAGCCTCAGCCGGGGGGGAAGGAAGCGTGGAAGGAAGACTGGAGAGGGATGGCCTGGGTTCAGTCTGGCCTGCCAGAAAGTGCAGCCTGTCATAGTACAACATCCTGGGGACATAGATGTCATCTGCTGCTCCGGATCTCTGTGAATCCAGGACTTTCTTGCGCTCCCTCAGATATGTGCTCCTCAGGCCACCAATGAAAATCTTTAAATAAGTGATGTCTGCCGTGGGGATCACCTGCTTCACAATTTCACACAATTGCTCCAGTGCTGCCTTCCTCTTTGCTTGGTTCTTGAAATGGGGGTGGGTAATCTCCCACAGACAAGGCAGCTCACTTAGCATATCTATGAATACTGACATGAAGTCATTATCTTTCATTAAGATATCCATGTTCACTGCAAGACACAACACAAGACAAAGCCTAATGTCAGACAAAACTCTCCTAATCTTGTTACAATATAGGCCTCAATCTAGAAGCAGTATAGGCACAAGTTTGGCTCTTACCTTCATTCTTACGATCGGCGCGTCCAATGCTCCTTCCTCCGCTCACAGATCGTACGTAATACGCACGCGTGTTACGCTTTATACACACTGCGCATGCGTGTAACTCCGCCCGCCCCTGACGTTCTTTCTAGTCTATTCCCTGCCCCTTTTCGTTCGGCGCAGTGGGTGAAGAGCACATGGCGGAGTCAGAGCAGGTGCGTGCTAATTATAGCAACGAGGAGGAGGAAAGCCCGGATCCGGAAACGTCCCGAACCAGAAGGAGACGTTTTAAGGCCACAAATATGTTGTTTGGGGAGATGTTGGAGATGGTCGACATCATGAAGAAGTCCGACTATGACAGAAAATATGGGCCTTACCCCAACCCCAACATCCGAAAGGCCAAGATCATGGCGAAAGTGGTCAGGAGTCTTGAGAGGAATTTCGGGGTACGACGATCGAAAGATCAGCTCAGGAAGCGGTGGTCGGACCTGAAGTTGAGAGAGCCAGAGCAGTACCGAAAGATCCGGAGAGTGCTGCAAAAAAGTAAGTAGTTGTGCTGTGTTCCTATTCTTTCTGTCTTTATTCCGTTCGTTATGCTCCATATGCTTTTAGTAATTGTAACGTTTCAAAAGGTCAATTTTAATGTTCATGGGCCCATTATTCGTTCGTATCAAACATTTTTCTTTCGGCCTCTAGAACACCATTGCATTTTCACACATTTTTGGGGGCCTACTTGGATGCCAAATATTTGTTTGTGTAGATGGGTTTGTTACTAGAATGAAATGCCAACTAGATTGTGTGTAAGGAGAGGACACTGAGCAGCTGTTTTCACATTTGGACACTGGAGCACTAGTGTGGGACCCCAGAACACCCTTTTTATTAGGGGGGCCACACAGGTGCTCCAGTGTATACTATAGGGGGGGCTACATCTGTGAAGCTTGTACCAAACAGGTAAAGTATTGCAGCTTGACAAAGGGCAATAAAAAATATACATCTTGGCTAAAATAGACAATTGTACCCCACTTCCAAGCAATGTTTCCTATTTCTAGTTCTGCCATCAAATATCTGTGTGCTAATTATACCATTTTTGTTTTACATAGGAGAGAAAAGACTCGGACACCCCTCATCCCAGGAGACCAGAGACCCCCCCCCTCTGGAAGAAGGGGAAATACCGCAAACCCAAGAAGCTGAGCAGGAGGAAGAAGAAGATGTGGTGGAGATTGGCACCACAACAGGTGAGTGTCTGCGACCACAGACTCAGGTAAAAGAGATGGATGGTGTCAGATTTTTGAGACCTTTTTTTTTGTTCTTTATCTCTTTTTAGGTGATCGTGATCCAGAACGCTTTACATCTGAAAGTGCCCAGATACTCATCGGGGAGATCATGGGGTGTAATCTCCAATTGCAAAACATCCAGCAACAAATCACTGATGTTATTAAAAAAAATAATAACAT
Organism: Aquarana catesbeiana; assembly: GCF_042186555.1. Classification (NCBI taxonomy): domain Eukaryota; kingdom Metazoa; phylum Chordata; class Amphibia; order Anura; family Ranidae; genus Aquarana; species Aquarana catesbeiana. Next base: position 146,973,543 of record NC_133325.1, read on the forward strand.
CATTGATGTTTTGGGGCGAATTTAAACCCCACAAAATCACCTGTTTTATGTTACTAAAATTTTTACAATGTTTCGAAAAGCCAAATTTGGAGGATGCACACAGTGTGCCAACATGTGCTATCTGCCATCACGGGAGATCAATGGACGCGTTTTGGGGGTGCAACCCCTTCCTCAATTATAAAGTCGCATTGAGGAAGGGCTTGCTCCCCCAAAACACGTCCCTTGATCCCCCCTGATGGCAGATAGCACATGTTGACATTCGTAAATTGGTGTGCATCTTCCAAATTTGGCTTTTCCAGGGGTGATTTCCCCCCATCTGAACGCTATATCAAACACAGTTCCTAAATACTCATGTCTGATATAGCCTTCAGGTTTTACCATATGTGAACTTTGTAAGTTCAAGTTTTTTGGCTTTCTTGTTGGTTTTACACAGGCCTGTTTTATCTGAAATGGATATTTCGATTTTTGATAATGCTACTGCAAAAATTGTTATACAACAAACATGTTGGTTTGTTTTAAAAACCTTGCGTAAATGCACATGTGATTGTGCTGCTATAAAAAAGTGCCTTACTCAAGAATGTGTGGATTATTGTCTCAACACTACAACACTTTTGGGGTGATGTAATTGCTGTTTTATGCACAAATGGGGGTTATTTCCTAAGGGCAATAACACTTTGCACTACAAGTGCAGGTTCAGTGCAGTTGCAAGTGCACTTGTAGTGAAATGTGTTTTGGCATTTAGGAAGTACCAGCCAACACAATTTTTTATAAGGTTACCCAATCACGACATTTTCTGCACTCAAAACATTTCTGTCAGGGTCAGCTAAAACAAACACAAGCAGTAAATGTCCACCAAGAATTTCTTTTGTTTGTTTTTTATTTGAAAAAGGTGTCACAGATTCTCTGGCATATTGATAGCCCCCCTACCCGCAAAGAACTCCAGGTAGCGTAACCGGACAGCACGGGCATTCAGGGAGGGCAAGCCAGGACGGCCACTTTCAAGCGCCGTCAGTGTTGATGGATTTGGGATTCCGGCCTCAGGCCCAACTGAGCCAGCATAGTTGGCTGAATGTTTTCTTAAAAAATTATGGAGAACACAGCAGGCAAGTATTATATGGTTCAGTTTATACTCCGCCATATGGATGGGTGTCAGAAATAATCGGAACCGGCTGGCCAGGATTCCAAATGTGTTCTCCACCACTCTTCGGGCTCTGGCCAGCCGGTAATTAAAAACCCTCTGTTCCGGGGTGAGGGTCCTCATCGGGAATGGCCGCATCAGGTGGTCCCCCAGCGCAAATGCTTCATCAGCAACGAACACAAATGGGAGACCTTCAACATTGTCCTCTGGAGGTGGCAAGTCCAAGCTGCCATTCTGGAGACGCCTGTAGAACTCCGTCTGGGCGATCACTCCACCATCGGACATCCGGCCATTCTTCCCCACGTCCACATACAAGAAGTCGTAATTAGCCGACACCACCGCCAACATCACTATACTATTAAACCCCTTGTAATTATAATAGTATGACCCCAAGTTGGGTGGTGGGACGATGTGGACATGTTTCCCATCAATTGCCCCTCCGCAGTTAGGAAAGTCCCACCGCTGGGCAAAGTGGGAGGCCACAGTCTGCCATTCCTGTGGCGTGGAAGGAAACTGTTGAGGAAAAAACAATAAACATTACTATTTTTTCACAGAAACATGGCAAGCAGATTATACACAAACATTATGGGGCAACCTCCAGATAGCATTTAATAAGGGGAATTTAACAAGGCCAAAGTATAAGGTACACCTATCATATTCCCCCTCCCCCCCTCTCATGGGCCATTTCTAACATTATAGGGGGGGGGGGACTCTTGGACAAGTAACCCTCTTCACTTCATTGAGAGATGAATGCCTAAATACAGGGTATTACTTGGAACAGCCCCTCCTTAGTTACACTATTAGCAGACCACTGGACAGGTAAGAAGTGTCTGAATACAAAGATATAAATACACATTGTACACATTTGAGGACATTTGGACAATCTGCTATTACCTATCAAGATAATAATAGGATACAAAAACTTTAAACAGTTCCATTGGAAAGTATACAGGCAGGCCCTTGCACTACATGCTTTGGGGAATTCATCCATAAATCTGACCAGTAAAGAGATGGGTATAGTGTGTATGGGTTTGGCAAAGTCAGCAGATAGATGATTGAGGATAGAGAATTGGGATCAGCTGACTTAGCAGTTGGGGGAGGGAGGGTTACCAAAAATTTGTGGACACCACAAAAAAAGCCTCTGGCACTCTGCCTGAATTTAAAGCTAAAATAACATTAACAAACATTTTAGGGGGTGTTTGGGGTAAAGCACTACTATGGAGCTGATAAAATACATTGTTAAGTGACTACATGAGGTGAATATAGGGCATGAGACACCATGCTGGAGAGGTTATTGAAGGGCAAATATGTATGAAGGACATAAAATAATAATTACATAAAAATCCAGCATGCATGAGAACAAAGGGGACATTCACAGCATATTACAATCATGGTCATTAGGGAATGAGGAAAGAAATACAAGATATTAGCAAACATTTAATACAATAAAATGTGATATAAAAGGAAAAAAATCTTACCTTCATATACTCCTTCTGCAGGACCTGTATGATGGCAGAACAGGTCTCTGGGATGATGATACCCAGAGCCTGGGGGGAGATGCCTGTCGAGAACTTCAAGTCCTGCAGACTTCTCCCTGTGGCCAAATACCGCAAGGTAGTGACCAACCTCTGCTCCGGAGTGATGGCTTGCCTCATGCAGGTATCCTGCCTGCTGATATAGGGGGTCAGCGAAGCCAACAAACGGTGAAATACGGGGTCCGTCATCCTGAGAAAGTTCCTGAAATCATCAGGATTATTCTCACGGATCTCACGGAGCAAAGGCATATGAGAGAACTGGTCACGCTGAAGCAACCAATTCTTGGTCCATGAACTCCTCCCCACCCTGTTCATGGACTGGACTTGTGTCAAGGTCAGGACCCCAACACCAAGCCCCCGCACAGCACGAACTCTACGAGGAGTACGCATACGAAACATGGCTAGAAAACGGTCGGCTGCTCAGAACGAAGTAACAGAACGCACTGAAGAACAGCAAGGCCTGTGAAGAGCGACCTGAAAAACAGCAACGAGCAGGCAGGATCACACAGAAAACTCTGATACGAACTGACTGCATGCACTGAAGAGCAGATACAAACCCACAAGCACAAACTGAACGGCAGAAAACGATCTGAAAGCCACGAGTCTGAAAAAGCGCGAATCGTCTCTCACCAAACTTTTACTAACACAAGATTAGCAAAAGGAGCCCAAAGGGTGCCGCGCTTGGTTCTGAACCGGCCTTTTCTAGTCACGTCGTACGTGGTGTACGTCACTGCGTTGTTGGCGATCGGAAATTCCGACAACTTTGTGCGACCGTGTGTAGGCAAAACAAGTTTGAGCCAACATCCGTCGGAAAAAATCCTAGGATTTTGTTGTCGGAATGTCCGAACAAAGCCCGACCGTGTGTACGGGGCATTAGTCTTATGTACTAAGAATGCTTCATTCAGATATCTGTATATGCGTGAGATAACTCCTTTCTCCCTAGATGTGTGCTCACAGATAAGTTCAAACTGGGTATGCTGAACACGGGATGATAATGAACCTCTACTCAGGTAGAAGTGCCGTATTTGAAGATAACGGTAGTGCTCAGATGGTGCTATATCATATTCTGTGTGGAGTTGGGCAAATGATTTAAAGTTTGTGCCATCTTTGAAGGCTGCAAAAAAGGTTAGGCCTTTGGAACTCCATGTGGCCACGCTGTCCCTATGTCGGAAGGCTGGGGGAAAGTCGGGGTCTCCTATAAAGGAGTAAAGAGGTGCCAGAGGGGAGGCTAATTTGAATTTAGCACGGTAGAGGGACCATAGATACAGGGCCTGACCTGTGATATTATTAAGAGGAGTTATATTACACACTCTAATGGAGCCGGACCTAGCAGTCCGGGGAGTTAGTATGGGAATACTGCGTGCATTTCAAAGCGTAGCCAAGGGATATCTGCCACTGGGGCGTGCCATTGGGCTGTCTGGGTGAGTCTGGTGGCCAGATAATAACACCACAAGTAAGGGAGGCCTAAACCTCCAAGGGGCTGGGGCCTGTACAATAAAGATTTATTAAATCTTGGATGTTTGGCATGCCATACAAATTTATTTATATCTCTTTGAATGGATTCTATATAGGATGTAGAGACGTAGATGGGAAGCGTTCTAAAAAAAAAACAGTAACTTGGGCAAAATTGCCATTTTAATGGCCGTGATTCTACCTAAGAAGGATATGCGGTACGAGGAGCATTGAGAAGTTTTACCTATAACTGTGAGTGAAAGCAATTGTGTGCTCATTGCGGGAATCCCCTCATGCTGTCATGCTTTATTACTCTTGAATCTGTGGCAATTTCCCATGTATGGTGAATGAATATTTGAACAGATCTGATCAGTATAGTGCATTTTATGCCGTTTTTTTCAGTGGTGTCATATCTCCTTGTTCTTAAGGCTACTTTCACACTGAGGTGCTTTGCAGGTGCTATAGTGCTAAAAATAGTGGCTGCAAAGCGCCCTGAAAGAACCGCTCAATTCACTCCAATGTGAAAGCCGAGGGCTTTTACACTGGAGCGGTGCACTTGCAGGACAGTCAAAAAAATCCTGCAAGCCGCATCTTTGCAGCGCTATAGGATTGGTGTATTCACCGCTCCGAAAGCGCCCCTTCCCATTGAAAAAAATGGGGCAGCGCCGCAAACCCGCTGGCAAAGCGCCACTGCAGCGGTTTTAACCCTTTTTCAGCTGTTAGCGGGGGCTAAACCTGCCCCGCTAGCTGCCAAATAGCGCGGCTAAAACGACGGTAAAGCGGCGCTAAATATAGCGCCGCTTTACCGCCGACGCCCGCCCGCCCCAGTCTGCAAGTAGCCTAATAACCACTTGCCTGGATTGACTGATTATATTTTTGGCTGTATTCACCTGCTTGTTATGATGTCTCCAATAGAAAATGGATGTAAAAAAGGTTTGACTGAATTCTGATGTGTTCATGTCCAATCCCGTTTTTCTCCAGCCCCATTGACTGACTGACTTATGACCGGGCTATCCTTGTGGGTATTATAGAGTGTGGCTATATACCTAGTGCATCCTTCCACTACGGGATAGTGTGATATATGTCATTTGTGTTCACACAGACATACATTGCCCCGTTCCAGGAAGGAGCTACAGAGCTACAGGGGTCCCGCTACAGTGGGCTTTGAGCCATTATTTAGGAACTTAGGGGGTGCTCTGTATTGGGGAGGATGGGCTTGCCGACTGTGGGGTTTATACTTTTCCACCCCTCGGTCCTACAAGGGGTATCTTTGCCCTTCACAGTGTGTGGTTTTTGAGGAGTATTTTTTGGGGAGAGTTAGATCACTTGGGAACCCCCTTGTTACATAAGGAGTTATTTTTTTGACCTATGGGGGGTTTTGGGTTATTGTGCTAATAGTTTGTTGGTTTTGTCATACATGTATAGATAGTACTGTCATGGATTAGGAGGGGGAGGGAGGCTAGGACTGGATAAGTGTGAGTCAATGGGCATCAAAGAATGTGCATTAAGTTTCAATCCACAGACATGGTACTTTACCGCTGTTTGGACACAGCTCCAGTCCGTCTCCACAAATCCCCACGCTGAGAACTTCACTGAATATGAAATCCACAGATTCTGCTGTCCAGATGCACTGTACAGATGAGCCGGCGTGGCTGGTATCTGTGATGGCTCCCACTGATCCGTTCTCGGTCAAATCGTGATTAGAGCGGCCTCCCCTTACAGCTTGCCAACGCTAGCAGGGATGCTGCAGGCGGCGTCTCGGGCGCTGATGATGTCAACACGTTTCGCTGTACTATTGCGTAGTTTCGTCTGGACATCCCGGATACAGCCATCTCTACTGATTCTTCTTAAAGGAGCATTTCATGTTTGCTTAAACGTGCCATGTCTGTGTTGGCAAGATACTTCATATGTAAATTTAAAGTACATTCCAAGCTGTTATTTTCGGCTCTACTGTCCTGGAGATACTTTTGCTGGCTTGAATTAGAGTTTAGTTCCAGAAAAACTTTAACCCCTCGATAGAATACTAGGAGGAATAGGATCTACACCTTTCTTTTACACTTCTTATACATTTACCTTCCACTCATGTATGGCTCTTCTTCCATACTGGTCATGATAACACCAAACAGGAGAGAAAAAGGGAGGGGAAGAGGGAACCGATGAACAAAAAACAAAAGTAGTCATTAACAAATGAGTGATAACAGATGTACACATGTACACAGACAAACTGACACATGGTCAATGACGGGATAGAATATATGTAGAGTTATATTTTCAGGACTGCAGACCATTCGATCCAGTACAATCCTACAAAAAGACCTGTAGATTGAGTTCAGTATTCAGGCCATGGGTCAGGAGGGACTTCAACCTGTACAGTATATCCACCACTTTTCCTTCTATAGCAGAATCAGGTTAAAGTCCCTTAACCCGCATAACTTCCAGCCTACCATTATGAAATTGGGCAAAGTGTCTGGCCAGAGGTTTGTCTGCATCCTTTTTTTTTTATTTTACGCATATGTTCGCCTATGCGGGTTTTCAATTGGTGTTTCATCTTCCGAGTGTAAAATTTATCACACGGGCATGTCAACACATAGATGACTTTCGTGGTCGAACAGTTTATCAGATCACATATCTGATAGCTATGTTCACCCAGGGCATCCTTAAAGGTATCCGTCCCATCGACAAAGGGGCAAACCTGGCAGTGTCCACATGGGAACATCTCCTGGCTCCTAGGGTACTACTATGCAGAGTGCTGAGAATCCTGGGAGTTGTAGTTTGAGACGGCAGCCATATAATGGCTAAACTATAATGGTTACACTACAGATCCCAATAGGCACTGTGCAGTAGTACGAGTGGGGAGATGATTTTTATTAAACTGCCCAGTAAAATTTGTTCTCTTGGCACCGAGGGAGTTAGACAAAGAGCACTTCTGTCTGAATTTTTCTGAATGTTTCTTGCCAGCTACCGTACCAGTGGAGATCCGAGCCTGAGACTGGGCGTGAGGACACCCGGGGACAGTGCAGCACTGCCCACATCAGGGCACTTGCACTGCTGCCACAGGGAGACTGGAGTGTCCACCCACCCTATGCTTTCCACCGCTGATCACCAGAGGCTTTTGGGGAGAGACCAAGGGGGCCCTTTTTCTACAGCGAGAGGTCACTGCAGCATTCCGAGGACTGGTGTGAGGGCTTTTCGCCCATTGCTGATACTGCTAGGAGGGACTGAGTCACTCCTAGTGTACCAAGTGTACCAAATCCATACCACACCCATACTGCACCCTGTACCACCCTTTTTCTAAACTTAGACTGTGCTTATACCAACCTTATACCTCATTATACTGACCTTTACCACATCTAAACCACATTTAATTTGCACCTGTACCGAGACTATAATATACATATACTGTACCTATACTGCATGCAGGGTAACTGGGACTGTTGTTAAGTGCACCAATGCTCTTAAACAGCTGCAACGATAGCAGGCAGAAGAACATCTTAAAGGACTGCCCCTCCTTTAATAATTTTTACTTACTGCTTTGCATGCCAAATTGTTTTACTGCCATTGTTAAGCCATTTTATGTTTGCCTAGTTACCAACCATATTGCGTGACAATATATGAAGTTTGCCTTTACCACCTGGTTTGGTGCCTGCTTTCTTTGATATAGTGCTACTACTGGGGACTAACTATTACCTCCAGTGACCTATCCTAATCTGTGGCTCATACAGGGTTAGTGCTACACAAGTAAGATATGATTATAATACATGTCACGGAACGTCCCACACTCCGCTTGAGTGCTTCTATCAGTATATCGCTTCCTAAGTCCTGGAACACGAGTCCAATGGATCTGGCTATAGGAACCCCCAAGGACTACACAACACCAGTCTTGGAGTACATCAGGAATAATCTTTTTTTTGAGATCTCACACAAATATATACAGCAGTATGACTAAAACCTAACCTAATTAACATGAGCTAATTATCTAATCCTTTTTACAGCCTAGATGACTAAGAGATATGACCTTTTGGCCAGACTTGTGGTCACCGAGCTTCACACAGTAACAGAGTTAATTAACACAAACAACAATGGGTGAAAAGACTCTTAAGAGCCCACACTAGACTTATTTACAATAAACACATTATAGCAGACTACATGCAGGTGACTGACGTTGATGACATTAGCATCTATAACAGTATGAGTCCCAACGGTATGAATCAGTCACTATTTCTAATATGGCAAATAAGAGGTTCCCAGAGTCTGTGTGTCCTGGGGGGACATGGACCTGAATCCAAAAGTAACACCACCTCCAGGGTCCCCAGGCATACAGCTCACAGAGAGCACCATTCCCCAAATGCCAGGGCCCATAATCGGTGGGCAAGAGGCCCCCATTCAGTCCCTTCCAAAAGCTTCTGTCCCGGTTAGGTCCGTCACAATACAGTATGTATTTTATCAGTCTGAGGGAGTTCTAACACAGGCAAAGATTTTAAAGCAGACTGGGGTTCCAAGATGTGCAGTTCAAGCTCTCCCGAAGAAGCTCAAAGCAACTGGCTGTAGATGCAGTGGTTGGCCAAGGAAACCCAATGCAGCAGAAGAAAGACACATCATGCTTACCTACCTTTGACACTGGAAAATGTCCAGCAGTGCCATTGGCACAAAACTGGCAGAAACCAGTGGGACCCAGGTACATCCATCCACTGTCCAGAGAGGTCTGGCCAGAAATGGTCTTCATGGAAGAATTGCGGCCAAAAAGCCATACCTCCAATGTGCTAAGCCACTCAACTGTGCACAAAAACATAGGCACTGGGGTGTAGAAAAATGGCATTGAGGATAATGCACTAGGCCTGTGCGCCCTCTATTTTATTTTGTGATTTCAGCGCATTCAGACTTATCCAGTCTTTGAAGAGCAGCAAGGTGTGACATATCCAGATAAGCCAGAATGAGAGTCTAGAACTGCGTTTGGGTCCACTTCTAAGTGCAGGAGATTGTGTGTTTTGAACTTTGCAGAAAAATGGCAGCAGGCTTTCTGGACTGATCAGTCACAATTTGAAATATTTGGCTGTAGCAGGAAGCAGTTTGTTTCCCCCGAAGGGCTGGAGAGTGGTACAATAGAGAGTATCTGCAGGCAACAGTGAAGCGTGGTGAATGTTCCTTGCAAGTCTGGGGCTGCATTTCTGCAAATGAAGATGGAGATTTGCTCAGGATTAGGGATGAGCCGAACACCCCCCTGTTCGGTTCGCACCAGAACATGCGAACAGGAAAAAAGTTCGTTCGAACATGCGAACACCGTTAAAGTCTATGGGACACGAACATGAATAATCAAAAGTGCTAATTTTCAAGGCTTATATGCAAGTTATTGTCATAAAAAGTGTTTGGGGACCTGGGTCCTGCCCCAGGGGACATGGATCAATGCAAAAAAAAGTTTTAAAAACGGCCGTTTTTTCAGGAGCAGTGATTTTAATAATGCTTAAAGTCAAACAATAAAAGTGTAATATCCCTTTAAATTTCGTACCTGGGGGGTGTCTATAGTATGCCTGTAAAGGGGCGCATGTTTCCTGTGTTTAGAACAGTCTGACAGCAAAATGACATTTTGAAGGAAAAAACTCATTTAAAACTACCCGCGGCTATTGCATTGCCGACAATACACATAGAAGTTCATTGATAAAAACGGCATGGGAATTCCCCAAAGGGGAACCCCGAACCAATATTAAAAAAAAAAAATGACGTGGGGGTCCCCCTAAATTCCATACCAGGCCCTTCAGGTCTGGTATGGATATTAAGGGGAACCCCGGCCAAAATTTAAAAAAAAAATGACGTGGGGTTCCCCCTAAATTCCATACCAGACCCTTCAGGTCTGGTATGGATTTTAAGGGGAACCCCGCGCCAAAAAAAAAAAAAAAAAACGGCGTGGGGTCCCCCCAAAAATCCATACCAGACCCTTATCCGAGCACGCAACCTGGCAGGCCGCAGGAAAAGAGGGGGGGACGAGAGTGCGGCCCCCCCTCCCTCCTGAACCGTACCAGGCCACATGCCCTCAACATTGGGAGGGTGCTTTGGGGTAGCCCCCCAAAACACCTTGTCCCCATGTTGATGAGGACAAGGGCCTCATCCCCACAACCCTGGCCGGTGGTTGTGGGGGTCTGCGGGCGGGGGGCTTATCGGAATCTGGAAGCCCCCTTTAACAAGGTGACCCCCAGATCCCGGCCCCCCCCCTGTGTGAAATGGTAAAGGGGTACATAAGTACCCCTACCATTTCACGAAAAAAGTGTCAAAAATGTTAAAAATGACAAGAGACAGTTTTTGACAATTCCTTTATTTAAATGCTTCTTCTTTCTTCTATCTTCCTTCATCTTCTGGTTCTTCTGGCTCTTCTGGTTCTTCTGGTTCTTCCTCCGGCGTTCTCGTCCAGCATCTCCTCCGCGGCGTCTTCTGTCTTCTTCTCCTCGGGCCGCTCCGCACCCATGGCATGGGGGGGAGGCTCCCGCTCTTCTCTTCTTCTCTTCTTCTTTTCTTCTTTTCTTCTTTTCTTCTCTTCTTCTCTTCTTCTTCATTTTCTTCTCCGGGCCGCTCCGCAATCCATGCTGGCATCATGGAGGGAGGCTCCCGCTGTGTGACGGCGCTCCTCGTCTGACAGTTCTTAAATAACGGGGGGGGCGGGGCCACCCGGTGACCCCGCCCCCCTCTGACGCACGGTGACTTGACGGGACTTCCCTGTGACGTCACGGGGAATGCCACAGGGAAGTCCCGTCAAGTCACCGTGCGTCAGAGGGGGCGGGGTCACCGGGTGGCCCCGCCCCCCGTTATTTAAGAACTGTCAGACGAGGAGCGCCGTCACACAGCGGGAGCCTCCCTCCATGCCAGCATGGATTGCGGAGCGGCCCGGAGAAGAAAATGAAGAAGAAGAGAAGAAGAGAAGAAAAGAAGAAAAGAAGAAAAGAAGAAGAGAAGAAGAGAAGAGCGGGAGCCTCCCCCCCATGCCATGGGTGCGGAGCGGCCCGAGGAGAAGAAGACAGAAGACGCCGCGGAGGAGATGCTGGACGAGAACGCCGGAGGAAGAACCAGAAGAACCAGAAGAGCCAGAAGGACCAGAAGATGAAGGAAGATAGAAGAAAGAAGAAGCATTTAAATAAAGGAATTGTCAAAAACTGTCTCTTGTCATTTTTAACATTTTTGACACTTTTTTCGTGAAATGGTAGGGGTACTTATGTACCCCCTTACCATTTCACACAGGGGGGGGGCCGGGATCTGGGGGTCACCTTGTTAAAGGGGGCTTCCAGATTCCGATAAGCCCCCCGCCCGCAGACCCCCACAACCACCGGCCAGGGTTGTGGGGATGAGGCCCTTGTCCTCATCAACATGGGGACAAGGTGTTTTGGGGGGCTACCCCAAAGCACCCTCCCAATGTTGAGGGCATGTGGCCTGGTACGGTTCAGGAGGGACGGGGGGCCGCACTCTCGTCCCCCCCTCTTTTCCTGCGGCCTGCCAGGTTGCGTGCTCGGATAAGGGTCTGGTATGGATTTTTGGGGGGACCCCACGCCGTTTTTTTTTTTTTTTTTTGGCGCGGGGTTCCCCTTAAAATCCATACCAGACCTGAAGGGTCTGGTATGGAATTTAGGGGGAACCCCACGTCATTTTTTTTTTTTAATTTTGGCCGGGGTTCCCCTAATATCCATACCAGACCTGAAGGGCCTGGTATGGAATTTAGGGGGACCCCCACGTCATTTTTTTTTTTTAATTTTGGTTCGGGGTTCCCCTTTGGGGAATTCCCATGCCGTTTTTATCAATGAACTTCTATGTGTATTGTCGGCAATGCAATAGCCGCCGGTAGTTTTAAATGAGTTTTTTCCTTCAAAATGTCATTTTGCTGTCAGACTGTTCTAAACACAGGAAACATGCGCCCCTTTACAGGCACACTATAGACACCCCCCAGGTACGAAATTTAAAGGGATATTACACTTTTATTGATTGACTTTAAGTATTATTAAAATCACTGCTCCTGAAAAAACGGCCGTTTTTAAAACTTTTTTTTGCATTGATCCATGTCCCCTGGGGCAGGACCCAGGTCCCCAAACACTTTTTATGACAATAACTTGCATATTAGCCTTTAAAATTAGCACTTTTGATTTCTCCCATAGACTTTTAAAGGGTGTTCCGCGGCATTCGAATTTGCCGCGAACACCCCAAATTGTTCGCTGTTCGGTGAACTTGTGAACAGCCAATGTTCGAGTCGAACATGAGTTCGACTCGAACTCGAAGCTCATCCCTACTCAGGATCAATGATGTCAATGTTGAGAAATATAGGCTCATACTTATTCATCATGCCATACCATCAGTGAGGTGTGTGATTGACCCCAAATTATTTTGCAGCAGCACAACGACCCCAAACATACAGTCATTGAGTCTGTCTGGGATTACATGAAGAGACAGAAGGATTTGAGGCAACCTATATCTACAGAAGATCTGTAATTAGTTCTCTATGATGTTTGAACAACCTACCTGCCAAGTTCCTTCAAAAACTGTGCGCAAGTGTACCTAGAAGAATTGATGCTGTTTTGAAGGCAGGGTGGTCAAACCAAATATTGATTTAATTTGGATTTCTCTTCTGTTCATTTTGTTAATGGATAAAAATAAACTATTAACGCTTCTATTTCTAAAAGCATTTTTATTTACAGCTTTTTTTTTCATACATGCCTAAAACTTTTGCACACTAGTGTATATGTCTGCACTAACCTTGTTGTTGGAAGTGTCTGGTTTAATCTTTTCACTGGTAGGTGAAAATGAAGTGTGTGCATGTTTGCTAAAACATCCCAGTGCCACTGGGCATCAAACCCACTATCCCTTCTGATCAGGCAAGTTCACAGGCTTCAAATATGAATTACTTTGCACGTGGCTTACAGTATGAAGAAAATGTGATCATAGTGCTACCAAGGCTCTCTTGTGTCTTGTTTCTGTTTGCCATGACAACCTAGGGAGCCTTGTTAAAGCTTTACTGAAAAGACATTAAATAATTATATCCAGTGCTGAATATAAAATGCAGTGGTGGCTGGTGTTTTTTTTTTTTTTGGGGTAAACAACCAAGGGGTTGGTTGGCCCGCGGCACGCCCCCTCCACCCCGACACTTACCCCATCGGTTGCAGGCAGGCGGGCTCCTACGGGTGGCGGGCAGTGGTCAGGTTGTGGGCTCCTATAGGCGGGTTAGGGGCTCCTATGGGTGGCGGGTTGCTGGCTTCTGTGGACAGCGGACAGCGGCTCCTGTGTCCTTTCTGCATCACGGCGGCTTCTGCCGTGCGGCTCCTCCCTCCTCCTCCTAGGCATCCAAAAGGATTGCCCGTCCTTTCAGCCAATCAGGTAACCGGTGTCAAAACCCGCTTCCTGATTGGCTGGGAGGAGGATCAGTGTTACAATGGTGAATATTGATTCGCTGTTGTAACACAACTGGATGGACTCAGAGCGCACTCCCTGCATGCTCTATAGAGGTGCTATGGCTCTGCCTTAGCCTCTGTGCTATTAGGCAGTCCTGTGATATTTCAAAGAACTTATTATGCCAAACATAGCTAGCTTAGTAGCCAGTGGTCCTCTCCTGATGGTCAGGGGTCTGCTGATGGTCACAGTCACTTACCGCATTCAGGAAGTGAAACATTGATCTCCAGTGCAGGTTCTAGGAATCCCGGTCCCCTTGCATGTAGCACTGAACAGAGTATGATGACAGCAGTGGTCTCTGATCAGCATTCTTCTCCTGAGAAGGCACAGCATCAGATAGTTCCTGCAACTCTGGCCACACACCACTATTTCCCGTTCACTGCAACTTTATGGTGCTCTCTCTAAGCTGCTCAGCACAAGACATAGTTTGCAGCAGCACATAGCTCCCACAGTGGCTTCCTTCCTGCATTCTGCAGGCTGGTGGAACAAGATAAATCTCTTTTTCCAGCAGCTCAGTTCACTATTCCCTTGCTCTGTTGCATCAGTCAATCACCGTCCTCCTTAAGACTAGGGAAGCGCCGAACACCCCCCGGTTCGGTTCGCACCAGAACCTGCGAACGGACCGAAAGTTTGCACGAACTTTGGAACCCCATTAAAGTCTATGGGACTCGAACATTCGAAATCAAACGTGCTCATTTTAAAGGCTAATATGCAAGTTATTGTCCTAAAAAGGGTTTGGGGACCCGGGTCCTGCCCCAGGGGACATGTATCAATGCAAAAAAAAGTTTCGAAAAGGGATGTTTTTTCAGGAGCAGTGATTTTAATGATGCTTAAAGTGAAAAAAAAGTGAAATATTCCTTTAACCACTTGCCGACCGCCTCACGACGATGTACATCGGCAGAATGGCACGGGCAGGCAGAATCACATACCTGTACGTGATCTGCCTCCCGCAGGCGGTGCCCGAGGCGGTCGGCTTCTGTCTGGCAGCGATCAGACGTGAGGGGGAGGCCATCCATTCGTGGCCCCCCTCGCGATCGCTCCCAGCCAATGAGAATCTTCCTCTGCCTCTGTAATGTAAACAGAGGCAGAGGAAGTGATGTCATCTCTCCTCGAGCCGGTCTTTTTCGTTCCAGCGCCGAGGAGAGAAGACATCAAGTAAGTGCACCAACACTACTATTCCAGTAGAACACGCCATGCACACTTTTCACCCCCCAGTCACCCCCCGATTACCCCCCGATCACCCCCCTGTACCCCCTGTCACACTGACACCAATAGCAGTTTTTTTTTTTTGCATTGGTGTCAGTTTGTAAAAGTTATAAGTGTTAGGGCAGTTAGGGTTAGCCCCCTTTAGGTCTGGGGTACCCCCCTTTAGGTCTAGGGTACCCCCCTAACCCCCCCTAATAAAGGTTAACCCCTTGATCACCCCCCCGTCGCCAGTGTCACTAAGCAATTGTTTTTCTGATCGCTGTATTAGTGTCACTGGTGACGCTAGTTAGGGAGGTAAGTATATAGGTTCGCCGTCAGCGTTTTATAGCGACAGGGACCCCCATATACTACTTACTAAAGGTTTTAACCCCCTGATTGCCCCCTAGCTAACCCTTTCACCAGCGATCATCGTATAAGTGTTAGGGGTGACGCTGGTTAGTTAGTTTGTTTTTTATAGTTTATTATAGTTTTAGGGCACCCGCCGTTTATTACCTTATAAAGGTTTAACCCCCTATAAGTTAAGTTTTTAGGGTCAGATAAGGTCTGCGTCACCCCAGGCAGCGTCAGGTTAGCGCCAGTACCGCTAAAACCCACACACGCAGCATACACCTCCCTTAGTGCTATAGTATCTGAACGGATCAATATCTGATCCGATCAGATCTATACTAGCATCCCCAGCAGTTTAGGGTCCCCAAAAACGCAGTGGTAGCGGGATCAGCCCAGATACCTGCTAGCACCTGCGTTTTGCCCCTCGGCCCAGCCCAGCCCACCCAAGTGCAGTATCGATCGATCACTGACACTTACAAAACACTAAGCACACATAACTGCAGCGTTCGCAGAGTCCCTTCCTGATCCCTGCGATCGCTAACAGTTTTTTGGTAGCGTTTTGATACAGTCGCTGACAGTCAGGAGCTTTTTTTGCCTGTGAGTCTCACTAGTGTACCCCTAAATTTAGAGCCCAAAATGGCAAATCGAAGGTCCACTAGTGAAGAGGCCTACACGTTTCTGAGCATGACAGATAGTGAAGAGGAAGTCACTCATCTGTCAGATTCAGGCTCAGAATACAATCCTGTAGACAACAGCGGCTCCATGACAGATAGCTCTGACGACGGAGTTGTGGTCCCTGCCACGGTCAGGCGTACCAGACCCCGAACTTCTTCTGTCCTTGAAGTGCAAGAACCGCAGGTCCCCCATATGGAGCAGAGCAGTACTAGAGCCACTATTCCTTCTGGTGAACTGGCAGGCACCAGCGGCCTAGTACACCCTGGTCGTACATCCAGCACTGCGGTATCACGTGGTGACGTGGCGAGTCCCATAAGTGCAGTTCAAGCTGGCGAGATGGCAAGCACTAGTAGTGCCACCAAGAAGACGAACACAGGCCCGTCGTGCCCATAGTGCCCTTCCTGCTGCATTCGCCAATCCGAATTGGGAAACCACCACTTCTGCAGCACCCGTACTTCCCCCATTCACTGGCCAACCCGGAATCCAGGTGGAAACAGTTGATTTTACGCCACTGGATTTTTATTCGCTGTTTTTCACCGAAGATCTCTATAGATCTATTGTGGACCAAAGCAATTTATACGCTGGTCAACACATCGCCACTATTCCCCAGTCCTCCCTTGCCAGAGATTGGAGACCAATTACTGTCTCCGAATTTAAGATCTTTCTGGGTCTTTCCCTCAACATGGGCATAACTAAAAAGAGTGAGTTGCGGTCATATTGGTCCACTGACCCAATTCAACATATGCCCTTGTTCTCTGCCTCCATGACCAAGGCACGATACGAGCAGATTTTGCGGTTCATGCACTTCAATGACAATGAACTCTGTCGTCCTCGTGGAGACCCTGGATACGATCGGCTCTACAAAATTCGGCCCCTCGTAAACCACTTCAACCAGAGTTTTGCAGACTTGTTTACTCCCCATCAAGTTGTCTGCGTTGATGAGTCCCTGATTAAATTTTCTGGCCGCCTGTCATTCAAACAGTACCTTCCCAGCAAGCGTGCCAGATATGGGGTCAAGATGTATAAGCTCTGTGACAGGGCCACAGGCTATACATGTAGATTTATGGTTTACGAGGGCAAAGATAGTCACGTAGAGCCGACAAACTGCCCTGACTACATAGGAAGCGCTGGCAACATAGTGTGGGACTTGGTGTTACCCTTATTCGGAAAGGGGTACCACTTGTACGTGGACAATTATTACACGAGCGTGCCACTTTTTAGTCACCTTTTTGATCAACAGATTGGAGCATGTGGCACCGTGCGACCTAATCGCCGGGGCTTTTCCCAGCGGCTTGTAGATTCCCGTCTTAGGCTGGGGAAGAGAGCCTGCTTACAGTGTAATAACTTGCTCGCTATGAAGTGGAGGGATAATAAGAATGTTTTTGTTCTTACCTCCCTTCATGCAGACACGACTGTCCAAATTACTATGGCGACTGGTGTTGTGGAGAAACCCCTCCGTGTCCACGAATATAACCAAAATATGGGAGGGGTGGACCTCAACGACCAGTTGTTGGCGCCGTACCTAGTTGCCTGTAAGGCCAGACTCTGGTACAAAAAAGTGTCTGTTTATTTATTTCAATTGGCTTTGCTGAACGCTCATGTGCTATACAGAGCTTCAGGACGGACTGGATCCTTCCGTAAATTCCAGGAAGAGATCGTCAGAGCCCTTCTGTTTTCAGACGGTGCTCCACCTCACCTTCCCCAACCAAATGCAGTAAGCCGGCTGCATGAGAGGCATTTTTCTTATGTCCTCTAGAGTACCCCTACCCAACGAGTCCCCCAAAGAAAATGTCGTGTCTGTAGCAAGCGCGGATTTAGGCGTGACACACGGTATTGTTGTCCCTCCTGTCCTGACAATCCTGGTCTATGCATTGGTGAATGTTTTGAACGCTACCATGCACTAGTTGAGTTTTAGCGTAGGGTACAGCATTGCACAGACTAGGACACACTTTCACAGGGTCTCCCAAGATGCCATCACATTTTGAGAGACCCAAACCTGGTACCAGTTACAAAAGTTAAAGTTACTAAAAAAGTGTAAAAAAAAACCACAAAAAAAAACCACAAAAAAATATAAAATAAAAAAAACAAAAATAGTTGTCATTTTATTGTTCTCTCTCTCTCTATTCTCTCTCTATTTTTCTGCTCTTTTTTACTCTATTCTATTCTGCAATGTTTTATTGTTATTATGTTTTACCATGTTTGCTTTTCAGGTATGCAATTTTTTTATACTTTACTGTTTACTGTGTTTTGTTGGTAACCATTTTTTTGTTTTCAGGTACGCCATTCAGCTGCAGAGCGGATTTTTTTATCTTGACAGCAACAGCATTTGCTCCCACGATACATAAAGCTGTGACTGCAGCGCTGTCGGAGGTGATTTCACCACCACAGTTACATACTTCAGCATATATGCCAAAGCGTGGGGGCAGCAGTGGGTGGAGGAGCGATTTGCTCCTGCCTTTTGTGGGAGGATGCCCCCATGCTTCGGCATATATATATTTTAGGCACAGCTTGTATTAAATGTTTTATTTTTTACTATGTTCTTTTTGTATTTACTTTGCAGGTATGGTAAGTCTTACTGTTATACTGTAATGTTACTTTGTTTTATTGTTAACCATCATTTGCTTAGCAAGTACGCCATTCAGTTGCAGCGTGGATTTATTTATCTTGCCAGCAACAGCGCTTGCTCCCATGACATATAAAGCCGTGACTCCAGCGCTGTCGGAGGTGATTTCACCACCACAGTTACATACTTCAGCATAAATGCCGAAGCGTGGGGGCAGTAGTGGGTGGAGGAGCGATTTGCTACTGCCTTTTGTGGGAAGATGCCCCCATGCTGCGGCATATATATATTTTAGGCACAGGTTGCGTTAAATGTTTTATTTTTTACTATGTTTTTTTCGTATTTGCTTTGCAGGTATGGTAAGTCTTACTGTTATACTGTAATGTTACTTTGTTTTATTGTTAACCATCATTTGCTTAGCAGGTACGCCATTCCGTTGCAACGCGGATTTATTTATCTTGACAGCAACAGCGTTTGCTCCCACGATACATAAAGCCATGACTCCAGCGCTGTCGGAGGTGATTTCACCACCAGTTACATACTTCAGCATATATGCCGAAGTGTGGGGGCAGCAGAGGGCGGAGGAGCGATTTGCTCCTAACTTTTGCGGGAGGATGCTCCCATGCTTCGGCATATATATATACGGTGCATGTATGCCCATCATTAGAAGTGGGTGGATGAAGGGAGGTATTCTAATGGTGGGCATACCCAGTGATCAATCTCTTTTTTTCGTTCAGCCCACAGGCTGCATGAAAAAAAGTTTACAATATATGCCCAACAAGGACCAGTAACGTACTGGTATGTTGCTTGACTTTGAGTAGTTATACCAGAATGATGCCTGCAGGTTTAGGTATCATCTTGGTATCATTCTTTTCAGCCAGCGGTCGGCTTTCATGTAAAAGCAATCCTAGTGATTAATTAGTCTCTAGACTGCTTTTACAAGCAGTGAGAGGGAATCCCCCCCCCACTGTCTTCCATGTTTTTCTCTGGCTCTCCTGTCCCAACAGGGAACCTGAGAATGCAGCCGGTGATTCAGCCAGCTGACCATTCCAGCTGAAGTTCATCCCTACTCAAGACTTGATGCAGATCCAACCAAGAAGGCTGCCCTCTGCACTGGAGATACTCCATGGGCGAGCATTATAAAGTAGTCTCCTTAACCACTTCAGCCCTGGAAGATTTTACCCCCTTCCTGACCAGAGCACTTTTTGCGATTCGGCACTTCGTCGCTTTAACTGACAATTGCGGGTCATGCAACGTTGCACCCAAACAAAATTGACGTCCTTTTTTCCCACAAATAGAGCT
The DNA here is from genome assembly GCF_042186555.1 of Aquarana catesbeiana. Classification (NCBI taxonomy): domain Eukaryota; kingdom Metazoa; phylum Chordata; class Amphibia; order Anura; family Ranidae; genus Aquarana; species Aquarana catesbeiana. The sequence goes on from NC_133325.1 coordinate 146,993,149, forward strand.
TTCCTTTGGTGGCATTTGATCACTTCTGCGGTGTTTATTTTTTGCGCTATAAACAAAAAAAAGCGTAAATTTTGAAAAAAACACATTATTTTTTACTTTTTGCTATAGTAAATATCCCCCAAAAATATATAAAAAAACTATTTTTTTCCTCAGTTTAGGCCACTATGTATTCTTCTACATATTTTTGGTAAAAGAAATTGCAATAAGCGTATATTGATTGGTTTGAGCAAAAGTTATAGCATCTACAAAATAGGGGGATAGTTTTATGGCATTTTTAATTTATTTTTTATTAGTAATGGCGGTGATCTGCGATTTTCATCGGGACTGCAACATTATAGTGGACACATCGGACAATTTTGACACTATTTTGGGACCATTGTCAGTTATACAGCGATCAGTGCTATAAAAATGCACTGATTACTGTGTAAATGTGTCATGTACCAGATAAGACCAGAACTGTGTGGACTGCAACAGAGGAAACCCAGACGTGTATAAGTGAAAATATAAATGATTTATTAAAGATAAATGAATAAATATAACACAACCACCTCCAATATCACTCAGTGCACCACAACCAAAACAAAACAGAACCCCACAAATCATAAGAATAACAGAACAAGTATATACAATTAAGGGAAATACCGAGATCGTAAACAGAGCCAGGCCAGGGTTGTCAACAGGAGGTCAGCAGCTGGGGAAGGGAAACAAACAGGACAAAGAGGATGGATGGATCACAGGAGGGACGGGTAAGATACAAGGCTCAGGGTCCAGGGTTCAGGTAACAGACAGGGAACAGGATCCACAGGTTCTAGGAATCAGGTTTAAGGAATCAGGTAATCAGGATGCAGGCTGCATGTCAGGGTTCAACACACCAGGCTGGGCAGCGGACATGAACACACCAGGCTGGGCAGCGGACAGGAACACACCAGGCTGGGCAGCGGACAGGAACACACCAGGCTGGGCAGCGGACAGGAACACACCAGGCTGGGCAGCAGACAGGAACACACAAGGCTGGGCAGCGAACAGGAACACACCAGGCTGGGCAGCGGACAGGAACACTTCAAGCTGGGCACCAGGCACGGGCACTTCAAGCTGGGCAGCAGGCACAGGCACTTCAAGCTGGGCAGCAGGCACATCAAGCGGAGCAGCAGGCACAGGCACTTCAAGCTGGGCAGCAGGCACTTCAAGCTGGGCAGCAGGCACGGGCGCTTCAAGCTGGGCAGCAGGCACAGGCACTTCAAGCTGGGCAGCAGGCACATCAAGCGAAGCAGCAGGCACATCAGGCTGGGCAGCAGGCACGGGCACTTCAAGCTGGGCAGCAGGCATGGGCACTTCAAGCGGGGCAGCAGGCACGGACACATCAAGCGGGGCAGCAGGAACGGGCACTTCAAGCTGGGCAGCAGGCACGGGCACTTCAAGCTGGGCAGCAGGCACATCAAGCTGGGCAGCGGGCATGGACACAGGCTAGACAGCAAGCTCCGGGTCATCAGGCTGGGCAGCAAGCTTTGGGTCATCAGGCTGGGCAGCAAGCTTTGGGTCGTCAGGTTGAGCAGCAGACAGTGGCACATCAGGCTGGAAGGTGGGCACATCAGGCTGGAAAGTAGGCACTGGCACCACCGGCTGGAACACTGGCACCTCCGCCTGGAACACTGGCACCTCAGGCTGGAACACTGGCCCCTCCGGCTGGAACACTGGCCCCTCCGGCTGGAACACTGGCCCCTCAGGCTGGAACACCTCCGGCTGGAACACTGGCCCCTCAGCTGGAACACCTCCAGCTGGAACACTGGTCCCTCAGGCTGGAACACCTCTGGCTGGAACACTGGCCCCTCAGACTGGAACACCTCCGGCTGGAACACTGACACCTCCGGCTGGAACACCTCCAGCTGGAACACTGGCACCTCCGGCTGGAACACTGGCACCTCAGGCTGGAACACTGTCACCTCAGGCTGGAACACTGACCCCTCAGGCTGGAACACTGACCCCTCAGGCTGCAACACCACCAGCTGGAACACTGGGACCTCCGGCTGGAACACTGGCACCTCCGGCTAGAACTTTCCTGGGCTTCCTTATAAGTAACTGAAATAAAAATAAATACATTTATTATTGATCTATTTACTGTGAAATTACTGGTTTGAAGTTATAACTGCAAACTTCAGTAATTTGTCCGTTAAGCCAACTGCTTGAGTAATTTTTTTGAAAATATAGCAAATTACCTTAAAAACAATATATAATAATTATTTGTATATTACTTATGGTAATTAACCCCTTGCCACCCAGGACAATTGTGACACTTCTCTCCTTCATGTAATAATCATCATTTTTTTTGCTAGAAAATTACTCAAAACCCCCAAACATTATATATATAATTTTAGCAGACACCCTAGGGAATAAAATGGTGGTCGTTGCATTTTATGTTACACGGTATTTGCGCAGCAACTTTTTAAACACGTTTCATGAATATAAAACATAAAAACAAAAAAACACTAAAGATAACCCAAATTTTTGGAATAATGTGAAAGATGATGTTACGCCAAGTAAATAGATGTATTACATGTCACGCTTTAAAATTGCGCACACTCATGGAATGGCGCCAAACTTCAGTACTTAAAAATCTCCATAGGCGATGCTTTAAAATTTTTTACAGATTACATGTTTAGAGTTACAGTGGAGGTCTAGTGCTAAAATTATTGCTTTCGCTCTAACGATCGCGGCGTATGTATATCTGGCTCTGATACTAGCCAGTGCCTCACCAGCCACTGACCTCACCGTACGTCCCTTCTCTTTAGACGTGAGCCAATTAACCTACCAGCATGTCTTTGGGTGTCAGAGGAAACCCACATGGAGAACATGCTGTGCAGGTAGTGCTGGGGTCGGGATTTGAACCTTGTTTTAGAGTCTCTTAAAAGATTTTCTAAACCTGGCTTACCCCTAGATGTCAACCTTACACATATATGGGGCCACTCGGTGAGTAGCCACATATATGCGGCCCTGTTAAAACTATTTACTGTGTTGAGATCCCACTCCCTGTGCACTCATAGCACGGTAGCTGGTGTGTACCAGAAAGCTCCTGATGCATACTAGCGATCGGGAGCTTTTTGATTATGTGACCACTGTGACAGTCACATGGCCTCCGCCTCCTGGCTTTTAGAACCCTTAACAGGCTGGGAGGTGGTTGGCGGGAAGGGCATAAGAAGAGAATTCATGAAACCTATGAAATTTGGAGAATGCTGGAGCCAACTTTTTTCATCCCAATCTCCCATGATTTTATCTTTCAGTATAAAGATATGTCATCATTACACAGTGATATATGGAGATTCAATATTTTGGTTGCACACATTTAGCTCTCTAGTTGATAATATGTGAGGATTTAATGAATTTGTCAAAATAATCCCAAACAATTTGAAATGTGTGTATTATTTCATCATATGTAAACATTATTGTATTTTCTAGTGTTAGGAAGTTAGTGGCCCTTTATGAGGGCCCTTAATGTAAGTTGCTAGACCATGGATCACATTCTCAACATACATGCAGCTAGCTGTATAGCACCCAGTGGTGTTTGCTTGTACATTATTTACAATGTGCCAGCAGGTGCACTCTGTATTAGCACTGCATTCATGCATGTGAGAAGGGGATACGGACAGTCTAGCTGCAGTTCTATTATACAAGTGGGTGCAGTTAGTTACATACAACCCTGTGCAGCTATAATGTGAGCTGCACTTTGTTTCTGGTAAATAACATCATTGTTTTTCATGCTGCAGATGGAATGGAACAAGAAGGGCTTCAGGTGCCTTGAGGGAGATATTTGATATGCTGCATTTGGATATAATGTACATTTGGGTAAAGGAGCCCTTCCGATTCCACAAAATTATTTTCTAATGTTTGTGTCTTTAATGTTTTATGTTTAAAGTGAACCTGTGCTCAATTTAAACCACCTGAAATGACTGAAAAGGAGGCACATAGAGGTGTCTGTATGTAAGTTCAGATACCTTTCAGATTTTAACCACTTGCCTACTGGGCACTTTTCACACAAATAGAGCCTTCTTTTTCTGGTATTTAATCACCACTGTTTTTTTTTTTTTTTTTTGCTAAACAAACAAAAAAAGAGCAACATTTAAAAACAAAACAAAAAAAAAACCAAACAAACATTGCAAACAGGTAATTTTTCTCCTTCACTGATGTGCGCTGATGAGGCTGCACTGATAGATACTGATGAGGCGGCACTGATGGGCACTGATAGGTGGCACTGATGGACACCGATGTGGTGACACTGATGGGCACTGATAGGTGGCACTGATGAGGCGGCACTGGTGGGCACTGCTGAGGAGGCACTGGTGGGCACAGATGAGGAGGCACTGATGAGGCTGCACTGATAGGCGGCACTGATGAGCAATGATAGGCGGCACTGATAAACACTGATAGACGGCACTGAAGGGCACTGATAGGTGGCACTGATAGGTGGCACTAATGGGCACTGATAGGTGGCACTGATGGGCACTGGTAGACAGCACTGATAGGTGACAATGATATGGAGGCACTGATGGGCATTGATTGACATCACTGATGGACACTGATTGGCAGCACTGGTGGGCACTGTTGGGATTGCACTGATAATCAGGACACTGATACTCAGTGCCCTGATTATCAGTGCCAATGCCCTTTTAACACAAGCTGGTAATCGTCTCTCCTCTTCTCTCCTCACACTGACAGCGCGAGAAAAGAAAAGCTGATAACTGGCTTATGTTTATTTCTTTGATCAGCTGTCATTGGACACAGCTGGTTATGTGGTAAAGGGCTGCTGTGATTGGCCCTTTACTGTGATCTGTGATCAGCTAAGTCCGAAGGACTCAGCAATCACCTAGCGCACCGCCCGTGCGCCGTCTTACAGCTATAGCGCAGGCGTGAAGTGGTTACAGTCAGGATCACTCCACTTCTTCTTTTACATTTTAATATTGATCCAAAACTTTGATATGCACAGGGGGCTCCTTTGGACAGCAGTATTGTCAATCTGGGGGGAGGCAGTGCTAGATGTATTAGCAGATTTAAATATACTTACAAATTGAAGCCAAACTCTAGCTCGCAATTTAAAAACAGTTACAACAAACAGTTATTTTCCTATTAGGATAAAGGTTTTAAATGAATAAATAAAACTGACCATTGTAAACACCCCTGTCAGCGTTAAATAATTTGTCTCATCCTTGTAACTGATACACCTGCAAGAAAGCTTGTTCTTTAGAAAAACAACAGACTTACTGGCCAGATCACCAGATGAAAATCAAAGAACCTAGAAGAATTGAAGCTTAAAAAAAGGAAACTAATGCAGCCATCACATCTAAGAATTGATAAGCTGCAATATAATAAATATAAATAAATGTTTGCTTTGGGTTTAATACCGCATTAAAAGTTCCCTAAAGTGCCCTGGAAGGTATCTGAAAGTAAGTTCAGCCTCATCAAGGTACCTGCGTTCATGACTGCAATCACTTTAGTAGGTTTAAGCCTCATACACACTATTAGATTTTCTGCAGATTTTTGTCTTCAGATTTACCAAAACTATATAATATGAGGTCAAACCTTAAGAGTTTCAATTTGTATGCAATCAGGCAGGCCCTTGCACTACATGGTTTTGGTAAATCTGAAGACAAAAATCTGCAGAAAATCTAATAGTTTGGTAGGGGCCCTAATGTCAGTGCTGCCATGTTTTAAGCCCTAAATTAATCAAATACGGTTCTGTCCTTATGCAGCCGTTTATTACTAGTACATTTTTCTGAAACTTTGTCAAAAAATCGGAAGATTTTGTAAAAGGCATTGGAGTCAACTGAGAAGGTAAAATTAAGGTGTATATCCAGCCAAAGTTTTTTGTTAGATTTGGATTGAATGGGGAAGGGTTCTAAGAGAAATGTATCTGCGCTTCTTGTCCTACTGACCTTTTCCAAGACATGAAGTGAAGGGAACTTCCCAGCAGACAGAGACGACTAGGGGAAGACTAAAACCCCTGTCCTCCCTTCTTCTCTGGTAAACCTGTTTGGCCTTACATACACTTTAAAGCCACGTACACACGAGTGTAATGTCCGACAGAAAAAGTCTGACGGAAGCTTTTCATCGTCTATTCCGATCGTGTGTGCCTCATCTGACTTTTTTTTTTTTTTTTAATTCTGACGGAAGCTATTGGCTACTGGTTATTGAACTTCCCTTTTCTAGTCCTGTCGTACATGCTGTAAGTCACCGCGCTCTGGACAGTCGGACTTTGGTCGGACTTTGGGTTGGCCATGTGTAGGCAAGACCGCTTGAATGGAATTCCGGCGGAGTTCCGTCGGAGAAACCTTCGGAGTTTATTCCGACGGCAAAACCGGCATAAGGTGTTTTTTAATGGTGATGGTCAAACTTTGACGAGGCTATGGACATTGAAATATATACAGTACATATTCTTATCAAGCAGTAAAACACATTTAAAACAAGATCCCACTGGCTTTTCTATTCTTAAAATTTACAAGCAATCCAACTGAATTTTACAGTGCAAGTCCCAGCATTCTACTCTCCCTCTCCTCCTGTGCATCTGATCTGTGTTTGCATTATACATTAAAAGGCCGAGAGGTTGTCAATTCACTGTTGACACTGGACGAAGAAATTGATCTACTGATTAAAAACTAAAGTAAAAGTATTTTTGAGAATGAATTACTCCATGGTAACTGCGCATATAAAGGTCAGTGGGGACTTTTTTAAAGCATTTTTACTGCTTGTTAAGAATACTTACTGACCCCACACACAAATGATGCAGGGCTTTTTTTCACTGACCAATGAAGCTGGGAACGTTTTCTTCCCACTGACCAATATTACTAGGCATTTCCTTCCAATGACGCCCAGGCATTTCTTACTCCCAATGACACCAGAGCCATTTTAACTCCCACTAACATCAGGGCATTTTTCTCCCACTGACCAATAATGTTGAACATTTTTCTGTCACTTATCAATGACACAGGGCACTTTTGCCCCCTAACAATGAAGCTAGATGTTTTGTTTCCCCACTGACCAATAACTGCAGATATTACCCTCCCACTAACCACCAACAGTGGGGCATTTTTTTCTTTCTTCTACTGACCAACAAGCCAGGGAATTTTTTCCCTTTTAATGACCAGCAATGTAAAGGGCACTATGTTACATAACTGTTGCAATCTTTATGCAGTGCAATATGTTACATACTCCTGACAAAGGTTTTCCTTGTTTAAACAGTTGAAGGTCATTAAGTAGCCCGGTAGTTCAATATAGACTATGGCACTGTACAAATGCAGTGCACACTGTGCAGTCAAGATAGCCATACTTTTAAACCACATCCAATATTCAGTACTGTGTAGCCACGCCCACTTTTTTGCCACAGCTCCTTACATGCATCACATTATCCTTGCTTTAGCCTCTTCCTCTTTATGAAAGTCTAAAGTTGAGAAGTATGCTTATTAAAGATTTGTGGTCACATAGTATGCATGTACATAATCATCTAGACCAGCCTTTTTTAACCAGGGTGATGTGACACCCTGGGGTGCCTTGTGGATTCTTCAGGGATGCCCTAGAAAAATGCCTAGATATTGTCACAAATTGCACAAAAGTTGATAACACGCCAGAGAGTGGATCAAGCTTGTCTTTTTGTCACACAAAGCTACAGGATTTTCTTGTGCAGTATTACAACCTTGGGAACAATGCAGGCCACCACTGACATCCTAACAACCAATGACTTTAACTGTTGATAAGGAGGTTATAGGGTGCTTGCATGGCAACCTTGTTTGCCCCTCTCCTGCCCCTCTTTGTCAGCATGGGGATCATGTTACCAGAGATAGGGAGAAAAACCGAGGGAGAAGAGAAATACTAGAATAGTAAACGATGAAATCACCGCTAATGTTGGTTGGCCCACATGTGTGAATGCTACTGAGGTATGTAAAACTATTAGTTTAGTTTTTTATATTTTTAGAATGGAGTGTCTTGAGATTGTGCATAATTTTAATGAGTACCTTGACTGAAAAAGCATTGAGAAACACTTATCTAGACCAGTGTTTCTCAACTCCAGTCCTCAAGGCACACCAACAGGTCATGTTTTCAGGATTTCCACTATTTTGCACAGGTGATTTGATCAGTTTCTTTGCCTTAGTAATTACCACAGCCATTTCATCTGAGTGAAATCCTGAAAACATGACCTGTTGGTGCGCCTTGAGGACTGGAGTTGAGAAACACTGATCTAGACTATAGCATTTTTGCCTTACTATAAGTGATTGGGATGCTTTGACAACCTTGATTGCTGGAACTAGTCCATAGCATTCTTTACTGGATCTCTCTGTGTCTTTACGGTCAAGATTGTATTTGCCATAGTGGCACTTGTGGGCCTGTGCCAGCATTATCCTTAGTACCCTGTTTCCCCGAAAATAAGACCTAGCGTGATTGTTGGTGATGTCTGCATTATAAGCCCAACCCCCCAAATAAGCCCTAGTTAAATTCCTTGTAGGTCTTATTTTCAGGGTAGGGCTTATTTTTGGGGAAACAGGGTAGATTTAATGGGGGGTAGGGCTTATATTGCAGCCATCACTGACAATCACGCTAGGTCATATTTTTGGGGAAACAGGGTATTTATGAACTGAGATCATTTTTACTTTTTCTTCTGTTCACCTCTGGACTTTTTTGCAGAGATTGGTGAGAGCAATCTGACAACTCTTTGTAGTTAACCACTTACTGCCTGCCCATAGTATGCTTACTGAGGGCAAGCCACAGCTCCAGGCTAAGCGACGTACTGGTACTTCGCTCAGTACATATCCACCACATCCGGTGGACACAGCAGATCATAGTGCTAAGTACCCAACCAATGTGAGCGGCCAGGGTATCATGTGATCACTTTGACCAATCATGGTTACATGTAAGCAATACTGTCATGAATGGCTTCCATTCAACACAGCTTGCTTACTATTGTGATGCTGTGATTTGCCCACAGCTATCACATGGTACCTGGCACCCTGCACCATGTAATTAGCTGTAGCCAATCACAGCCTCACAATAGTAAGCAAGCTGCCATGAATGAAAGTAATTCACGACAGTTAAAACTATTGCTTATAACAGTGACCATCACTGTTATAAGCGATAACAGCGTAAAAAAAATTTTAACCCCCGTCAGATTTTTTTTTCGCCATCTGTGTCCATTTCATAGATTTCCCTTCACTTCCTGTCCCATAGCCAAACAGGAGGTGAGAGGAAATCATTGCAAAGTAAGGCAATCCATTGGGGACCCCTGGGTCACCAGAACTAGTGTCCCCATTGGAAGATTTCCCCTCTACAGTATTACATTTCTGGGCACAAACCAAAATTTGAGATTTCTTTTACTTTCACTTTCAATGATAATGCTAAATAGGACAAATAGAAGGGTGAATCTCCCTGATGGGAACACAGACAGCACTAAAAACTGACAAGGGTTCTATTTAATCTCCACTCTATCCAAAACTAAAAACAAAGTTTAGCCTTTAGTTATACTTTGAATTAAAAATGATTTATGTATTATTTTGGCATACTATGACCAGTCAGAATACCTGAACACTGCCACACCAGTCATATGATGATGCTGTACTGCACTGGTGACAGTATGTAAAAAAAAAAAAAAGAAAACATTGTGAAAACATGTTTTTTACTCAATTTCTTAATTTTCCAAAAAATTGCGACAAAAATTGCCGCTTCAAAAAAACTCACCATGCCTCTTGCTAAATTACCTTTGACTGTCTACTTTCCAAAAAGGGGTCATTTGAAGGGTATTTGTACTGTCCTGCCATTTTGGGGTCCCAAGAAATGAGACCCAGTGGCGATTAACCCCTTCATGCCGAAACAGCACATATATGCGGCCTCACAGAACTGTTTTTTTTTCCGAGGGGGCACATATATGTGTTTCTCCCTTTGTCTCACTGAGAACCAAGGGCTCCGTACTAATGATCTCCCGATAGCGGATCACCTGATCACTATGGTAGCATTAGTGTCAGTTAGTGTCAGTGTGTTTTAGGTAGGACAAAAAAAGCAGCAAAATGTGCATTATTGCTTCTGGGCTGTACTACGGGTACAAACAACAAATAACATGCACATATGTGGTATTGTTGCAACTGTCAGGAGCAGGAGAATATATTTTGGGTTGTTCTTTGGTGGTAGGTTATGGTAGTAACAAGAAATATACAGCTAAATTAAAAAAATATATATTACTATTTTGGGCTAGTTTTCCTTTGATAATAAAAAAAAGTCAGGAGATACCCATAACTATTTACTGCCAAATGAAAGCCCAATTTGTTCTAAAAAAAAAAACAAGGTATAATCCACCTGGATGCACAAAGTAGTTGTGATGATATGTAGTGGCGGCTGGTGCTCAAAATTTTTGGGGGACGCAAACAAACTAAAAAATTCTGAAAAAAAAACCCATCAATTGCAGCCTCACTGTGCCCATCAAACGCAGCCACTGTGCCATCAAACCCAGCCACTGTGCCCATCAAATGCTGCCACTGTGCCCATCAATTACCGCCACTGTGCCCATCAAATGCAGCCACTGTGCCCATCAAACGCTGCCACTGTGCCAAACGCTGCCACTGTGCCCATCAAATTCTGCCACTGTGCCATTAAATGCTGCCACTGTGCCCATCAAATGCTGCCACTGTGCCCATCAGATGCTGCCACTGTGCCCATCAAATGCTTCCACTGTGCCATCAAATGCTGCCACTGTGCCTATTGAATGCTGCCACCGTGCCCCCCCACCCGCTCGCCATCTGCCTGGCACTTACCCTGTCTCAGTGGGGCATCGGATGATGGTGGCAAGCGGTGTCCTCCATGCTCCTCAATGCTTCTCCATGTTCCTCCATGTCCTTGATGTCTTCTTCCGTCCTCTCCTCCTGTCCTGTCCTATGATTTGATGCCTGATAGGCGTCCAATCACAGCACTTGTCGTTTCAGCCAATCAGGTGATGGGTAACAGACCCGAGCACCTGATTGGTGGAAAGGCGGTTCAGTGTTAGGAAAGCGAATATTCATTCGCTTTTCTAACACACCTGGGTGAACACCAAGCATGACACCAAGCATGAAACTCACAGGTCACCTTTTTTGACGCCTATTTGAGCCTATGGCTAGGGGACGGTAGCGGCGACCATGGATAGTTTCATGCAATGCATGAATCTATCCATTGGTCATATGGGGGTGGTTGGAGAGAGGGGGCCCATGCGCCCTTATGTACGCACCGCCACTGATGATAAAGGGGGGCAAAAAAGTATTTAGTCAGCCACCAATTGTGCAAGTTCTCCCACTTAAAAAGATGAGAGAGGCCTGTAATTGTCATCATGAGTATACCTCAACTATGAGAGACAAAATGTGGAAACAAATCCAGATAATCACATTGTGTCATTTTTGAAAGAATTTATTTGCAAATTATGTTGGAAAATAAGTATTTGGTCAATATCAAAAGTTCATCTCAATACTTTGTTATATATCCTTTCTTGGCAATGACAGAGGTCAAACGTTTTCTGTAAGTCTTCACAAGGTTGTCACACACTGTTGCTGATATGTTGGCCCATTCCTCCATGCAGATCTCCTCTAGAGCAGTGATGTTTTGGGGCTGTCGCTGGGCAACAAGGACTTTCAACTCTCTCCAAAGTTTTTCTATGGTGTTGAGATCTGGAGACTGGCTAGGCCACTCCAGGACCTTGAAATGCTTCTTACAAAGCCACTCCTTTGTTGCCCGGGCGGTGTGTTTGGGATCATTGTCATGCTGAAAGACCCAGCCACGTTTCATCTTCAATGCCCTTGCTGATGGGAGGAGGTTTGCACTCAAAATCTCACGATACATGGCCCCATTCATTCTTTCATGTACACGAATCAGTCGTCCTGTTCCCTTTGCAGAGAAACAGCCCCAAAGCATGATGTTGCCACCCCCATGCTTCACAGTAGGTACGGTGTTCTTTGGTTGCAACTCAGCATTCTTTCTCCTCCAAACACGACGAGTTGTGTTTCTACCAAACAGTTCTACTTTGGTTTCATCTGACCATACGACATTCTCCCAATCCTCTTCTGTATCATCCAAATGCTCTCTAGCAAACCTCAGACGGGCCTGGACATGTACTGGCTTAAGCAGGGGGATACGTCTAGTCCCTGGCGGCGTAGTGTGTTACTGATGGTAGCCTTTGTTACGTTGGTCCCAGCTCTCTGCGGGTCATTCACTAGGTCCCCCAGTGTGGTTCTGGGATTTTTGCTCACCGTTCTTGTGATAATTTTGACCCCACGGGGTGAGATCTTGCGTGGAGCCCCAGATCGAGGGAGATTATCAGTGGTCTTGTATGTCTTCCATTTTCTAATTATTGCTCCCGCAATTGATTTCTTCACACCAAGCTGCTTGCCTATTGCAGATTCAGTCTTCCCAGCCTGGTGCAGGTCTACAATTTTGTTTCTGGTGTCCTTCGACAGCTCTTTGGTCTTCACCATAGTGGAGTTTGGAGTGTGACTGTTTGAGGTTGTGGACAGGTGTCTTTTATACTGATAACAATTTCAAACAGGTGCCATTAATACAGGTAATGAGGGGAGGACAGAGGAGCCTCTCAAAGAAGAAGATACAAGTCTGTGAGATCCAGAAATCTTGCTTATTTGTAGGTGACCAAATACTTATTTTCCACCATAATTTGCAAATAAATTCTTTCAAAAATCAGACAATGTGATTGTCTGAATTTGTTTCCACATTTTGTCTCTCATAGTTGAGGTATACCTATGATGACAGTTACAGGCCTCTCTCATATTTTTAAGTGGGAGAACTTGCACAATTGGTGGCTGACTAAATACTGTTTTGCCCCACTGTATGTATGGTTTTACTAATATGTCAAAATTGTGAAATTGTGCTTAGGCTTTTAAGATTTGTTTTACCCTTAGGTGTGAAGGGGTTAATACATCCAAAGAAAATCTCTATGCTCTATTTTTGTGAAAATAAATTATATAAATTTCATTTACGTACAGTGTTGCACTACTGAGCAATTGCTAGTTAAAGTAGCACATTGCTGAATAGCAAAAAATGGCCTGGTTATGAAGGGGGTAAAACTGGAGGTCATGTGGTTAAGGAAACATGAAACCATCCTTTCTTTGTCTTGTTTGGTGGACAGTGCAGCTAAAAAGTATTTTTTATATAAATCAGAGCTCAAACTTCCTCCAATAAATGAATCCTGTCATTAGGTTGTACTTAAAGTGTTACTAAACCCAGGATCCTGCATTCACTATATCTGGTCTCCCACAGTACACAGAACATGGAAATGCAATTGTTTTTGTAAATATAAACTGCTTAATACATTTTCACATCAACAGTACATAGCAGTCTTGTGGTTTTTATCAGTTCCTGGTAAAGCTTGAAGGAGGAGCTTTCATGCTGAAACTGAGCTGTCCTATCAGGATACAAGACCCATGACCCTCTGTCTGGACAGTGCTGATTGGCCCTGTGCTGATCACATGCATTCTCCCAAGAAAAAAAAAACCTCTCTAGCAATACATACCAAACTGAGCATGTGCAGCTTGACTCCATAGGCTCTTTTAATCAGGAAATTATCAGGGGACAGTGGAAGAAAAGGAGAATCTGTGCATAGAGGATCAAACAGCCTTTTTACACAATGCAGAGGATTAACACCTTAGGTTCCACAGTGAGTATAACATAAAAAGGGGGTTTGGGACTTTAATTGAGGCAGGGCATCACGGCTGGGGCGCTCTTTCCATCTTTGGCAGATTCACATGGGGAGTGCTTTGACGCCAAACACGGACGGCGGGTGCCGCCTGGGACCTGCGGGAGCGTCGGACACACATAAAATACCTTCCATTGACACAGTCTCTTTAGTTGCAGACTCGGGTACGCTGGGTATTACATGTGGATCTTGTTTTTTTCTGATACATAAGGTAACTACCATGGGTAAACAATGTCCTCCTACAAACAACTTTTTTTCTGTCACTGGTTTCTTGCTTCTTTTGGTCATTATGCATGATGGGTCATGCAACATCTTGTATATTAGTTTCATCCCTTACTTACACTGGGTTATAGATTATTGCTATTCTTTGAGTTGCACAATCCTGTTCTTTTACTCTTTCCTTGTTTCTTTTACACACTCCAATGGTATAATGTTTATACTCATTAGCACACTTATATATGTGAGTCATTCACAATTTATTCATTTTACAGATACTTTTGGAGTCATTACTTCTTATCACCTAGCACAACATGGAGACCCTCATGTTTAGGGACACTTTGTGGGCGTCCGTTCAACGCACATGTTTATACTACCTGAGCTCCTGGGACAGACAATCCTAGCGGCCCTTATCCTGCATTACTGCATGATTTTGAGCCCTAGTCCCATGTAAGTAATCAGGACTGGATATTCCTGTCCTGTCTTATTCAATCTTTTTTGACACTTGGGTCAAAAATTAGATTTCATTGGTACTTATAATTTATTTTTTTTCAGACATGTTGATGTATCCACTGCTGAGGAAGTGGATTTTAACCAAGAAACGCATCGAGAATTGTAGGATGCAGCCATGTTTTTACTATATTTTATGTAGTCTATACCATACATATTTTGCCTTTTCTAATTACCTCAGAATATGGAGTACAAATCCCTTACATATGGGCAACCAGAATGTGCTGCTATACCACAATTGTACATATATGAATTGCAATCTATCTTTACCATGTATATATATAAAATTCAAACCCCCCTCTTTTTTCCTGCCTCATTTAAAGTCCCATTTACCCTCTCTTTTAAACACAGTGAGTAGAACAAGCATGTTTTACTGCATATACAGACTGATTTTACTGTTGTGGCTTTAGTAACACTTTAAAAAGGAAGTAAACCCTGATGGATTTTACTTCCTCTTTCTTCCCCTGCAAATTAAAACCATAATGGGCTAGTATGCATCGCATACTAGCCCATTATGTGGCACTTACCTGCAATCGAAGCCCACGCTGTCCCTGCAGGCAGGGCCAGATTAACATAGGGGCTGATGGAGCTGCAGCTCCAGGCCCCTGGCTTAAAATCGCCCCCCCAGCCAGCAGTATAAGCCCGATTTTCTCCTGTCCATAAACTTCTATGGGACAGGAGAAGCTGTGTGTAAATGTAGGGGTGTCTGGCTGCATCTGTGTTTGCTCACTGTGGTTATTACAATGTCACAGTGCACAGTTCCCCCCTGCACAAATGAGAGAGGCTGAGTCGGCTCTGCCTTCCCCCTCCCCTCTGTGAAGTCTGTGCAGTGAAGGAACCGTGTGGGTGGGAAATTATGAACAGAACACAGGCAGATAGAAGGTGAACAGGATATCTCTGAGTGATAAGCTTCCAGGGACCATCCTAATGTGAGCAAAGTGACTGGACACTTATCTCCCTTCCACTCCTTTTTTAACTTTTTTCTCCAGCAGTAGCTCTTATAACTGCAGCCAAAGTGTTTAGAATTGTGTCATCAGCCTGTGGTAGTGCTCGGTCCCTTGTGCTTTTAGGTGGATTCACACTGATTTGCTGTGTTTTGGCCCATTGCTGGTGTATCCACAGTTTTCCTGAGTTTTACCCACAGTCCTATTGATTCTATTAGGTTGTGTGTTTTTTCTGCATTTTCTGAAAGCGCACCAAAATTCCTACATGCTGCATCTTTAGTGCACTGTCAGAAAATGCAGCAAAAACCTGCAACCTGATATATATCAATAGGACTGCAAGCTAAAACTGCAGATACATAAGCAGTGCGGCCAACTGCAGCACACCAGTGTGAGCCCAAAGGCTTGTACACACAACCCCCTATAGAACTTGGTCTGATCAATACTCCTGGCATACACACACACGGCCTTACCATCCCAGCTCAGGAGGGGTGGGGGCTCCAGGGATTTGATTGACTATGCAGGCCCTGTCCCTTCTATCCGTCCGGGAGGAGTGGCAGGCTGCTGGTGGCAAGTGGCACACTGTGTCTGGTGGCAAGTGGCACACTGTATCTGGTGGCATGCTGCTGATGGCAAGTGGCACACTGTATCTGGTGACAGGCTGCTTGTGGCAAGTGGCACACTGTATCTGGTGGCATGCTGCTGGTGGCAAGTGGCACACTGTATCTGGTGGCAGGCTGTGGGTGGCAAGTAGCATACCATATCTGGTGGCAGGTTGCTGCTGGCAAGTTGTATCTGGTGGCAAGTGGCACACCGTATCTGGTGGCATGCTGCTTGTGGCAAGTGGCACACTGTACCTGGTGGCAGGCTTCTGTTGTCAAGTGGCACACTGTATCTGGTGGCAAGTGGCACACTGTATCTGGTGGCAAGTGGCACACCGTATCTGGTGGCATGCTGCTTGTGGCAAGTGGCACACTGTATCTGGTGGCAGGCTTCTGTTGGCAAGTGACACACTGTATCTGGTGGCAGGCTGCTGGTGGCAAGTGGCACACTGTATCTGGTGGAAGGCTGCTGGTGGCAAGTGGCACACTGTATCTGGTGGAAGGCTGCTGGTGGCACACTGTATCTGGTGGCAGGCTGCTGGTGGCAAGTGGCACACTGTTTCTGTTGGCAAGTGGCACACCGTATCTGGTGGCATGCTGCTGGTTGCAAGTGGCACACTGTATCTGGTGGCAGGCTGTGGATGTTAGGTGGCACGCTGCATCTGATGGCAGGCTATGGGTGGCATCTGGCATGCTGCATCTGGCGGCAGGCGATGGTGGCAAGTAACATGCTGCATCTGGTGGCAAGTGACAAGCTCAGGTTCCCACTGATTCTGCATCATGGTGAGTTGAACTATTTCACTATATATTACAATGTAGTAATAGAAATAATAGAATTTGATCATCCTGACGCCATATGAAGCATAATGTCAGGATGATTTTAAGTGCTAACACCATCCATTTGCCCGAAAATCACCCCCGCCACCTATTTCCCTATCAACCCCGAGACTACATCCCCCCTCATCTTTTTTTGGGAAGGGGGGATGTCCCTGAATGGCAGTTTGGAAATTTGGTCGCCCAATGTTGCTGTTAGTGAGAGACCACATAGCAGGTGGTATTGGTGGTGTTGCTGCTCAGAGGCTGCACGGCTGATATTACTGGTGAGAGTATATTTAATTTGTTTTAGCAAAAAATGTTTGCATTTTCATTTTGTTTCCATAAAAAGGCCCACCAAAATCCTCAGCACCAGGCCCATGATGCTCTTAATCTGGCCCTGCCTGCAGGTGGCCACATCCATCTATCTTCCGGGGCCGCGGACTCAGGTCAGCTCAGGAGGGGCCGCGGACAGCTCAGGAGGGGTGGGGGCTCCAGGGATTTGATTGACTATGCAGGCCCTGTCCCTTCTATCCGTCCGGGAGGAGTGGCAGGCTGCTGGTGGCAAGTGGCACACTGTGTCTGGTGGCAAGTGGCACACTGTATCTGGTGGCATGCTGCTGACGGCAAGTGGCACACTGTATCTGGTGACAGGCTGCTTGTGGCAAGTGGCACACTGTATCTGGTGGCATGCTGCTGGTGGCAAGTGGCACACTGTATCTGGTGGCAGGCTGTGGGTGGCAAGTAGCATACCATATCTGGTGGCAGGTTGCTGCTGGCAAGTTGTATCTGGTGGCAAGTGGCACACCGTATCTGGTGGCATGCTGCTTGTGGCAAGTGGCACACTGTACCTGGTGGCAGGCTTCTGTTGTCAAGTGGCAAACTGTATCTGGTGGCAAGTGGCACACTGTATCTGGTGGCAAGTGGCACACCGTATCTGGTGGCATGCTGCTTGTGGCAAGTGGCACACTGTATCTGGTGGCAGGCTTCTGTTGGCAAGTGACACACTGTATCTGGTGGCAGGCTGCTGGTGGCAAGTGGCACACTGTATCTGGTGGAAGGCTGCTGGTGGCAAGTGGCACACTGTATCTGGTGGAAGGCTGCTGGTGGCACACTGTATCTGGTGGCAGGCTGCTGGTGGCAAGTGGCACACTGTTTCTGTTGGCAAGTGGCACACCATATCTGGTGGCATGCTGCTGGTTGCAAAGTGGCACTCTGTATCTGGTGGCAGGCTGTGGATGTTAGGTGGCACGCTGCATCTGATGGCAGGCTATGGGTGGCATCTGGCATGCTGCATCTGGCGGCAGGCGATGGTGGCAAGTAACATGCTGCATCTGGTGGCAAGTGACAAGCTCAGGTTCCCACTGATTCTGCATCATGGTGAGTTGAACTATTTCACTATATATTACAATGTAGTAATAGAAATAATAGAATTTGATCATCCTGACGCCATATCAAGCATAATGTCAGGATGATTTTAAGTGCTAACACCATCCATTTGCCCGAAAATCACCCCCGCGACCTATTTCCCTATCAACCCCGAGACTACATCCCCCCTCATCTTTTTTTGGGAAGGGGGGATGTCCCTGAATGGCAGTTTGGAAATTTGGTCGCCCAATGTTGCTGTTAGTGAGAGACCACATAGCAGGTGGTATTGGTGGTGTTGCTGCTGCTCAGAGGCTGCACGGCTGATATTACTGGTGAGAGTATATTTAATTTGTTTTAGCAAAAAATGTTTGCATTTTCATTTTGTTTCCATAAAAAGGCCCACCAAAATCCTCAGCACCAGGCCCATGATGCTCTTAATCTGGCCCTGCCTGCAGGTGGCCACATCCATCTATCTTCCGGGGCCGCGGACTCAGGTCAGCTCAGGAGGGGCCGCGGACAGCTCAGGAGGGGTGGGGGCTCCAGGGATTTGATTGACTATGCAGGCCCTGTCCCTTCTATCCGTCCGGGAGGAGTGACAGGCTGCTGGTGGCAAGTGGCACACTGTGTCTGGTGGCAAGTGGCACACCGTAACTGGTGGCATGCTGCTGATGGCAAGTGGCACACTGTATCTGGTGACAGGCTGCTTGTGGCAAGTGGCACACTGTATCTGGTGGCAAGCTGCTGGTGGCAAGTGGCACACTGTATCTGGTGGCAGGCTGTGGGTGGCAAGTAGCATACCATATCTGGTGGCAGGTTGCTGCTGGCAAGTTGTATCTGGTGGCAAGTGGCACACCGTATCTGGTGGCATGCTGCTTGTGGCAAGTGGCACACTGTACCTGGTGGCAGGCTTCTGTTGTCAAGTGGCACACTGTATCTGGTGGCAAGTGGCACACTGTATCTGGTGGCAAGTGGCACACCGTATCTGGTGGCATGCTGCTTGTGGCAAGTGGCACACTGTATCTGGTGGCAGGCTTCTGTTGGCAAGTGACACACTGTATCTGGTGGCAGGCTGCTGGTGGCAAGTGGCACACTGTATCTGGTGGAAAGCTGCTGGTGGCAAGTGGCACACTGTATCTGGTGGAAGGCTGCTGGTGGCACACTGTATCTGGTGGCAGGCTGCTGGTGGCAAGTGGCACACTGTTTCTGTTGGCAAGTGGCACACCGTATCTGGTGGCATGCTGCTGGTTGCAAGTGGCACACTGTATCTGGTGGCAGGCTGTGGATGTTAGGTGGCACGCTGCATCTGATGGCAGGCTATGGGTGGCATCTGGCATGCTGCATCTGGCGGCAGGCGATGGTGGCAAGTAACATGCTGCATCTGGTGGCAAGTGACAAGCTCAGGTTCCCACTGATTCTGCATCATGGTGAGTTGAACTATTTCACTATATATTACAATGTAGTAATAGAAATAATAGAATTTGATCATCCTGACGCCATATCAAGCATAATGTCAGGATGATTTTAAGTGCTAACACCATCCATTTGCCCGAAAATCACCCCCGCCACCTATTTCCCTATCAACCCCGAGACTACATCCCCCCTCATCTTTTTTTGGGAAGGGGGGATGTCCCTAAATGGCAGTTTGGAAATGTGGTCGCCCAATGTTGCTGTTAGTGAGAGACCACATAGCAGGTGGTATTGGTGGTGTTGCTGCTGCTCAGAGTCTGCACGGCTGATATTACTGGTGAGAGTATACTTAATTTGTTTTAGCAAAAAATGTTTGCATTTTCATTTTGTTTCCATAAAAAGGCCCACCAAAATCCTCAGCACCAGGCCCATGATGCTCTTAATCTGGCCCTGCCTGCAGGTGGCCACATCCATCTATCTTCCGGGGCCGCGGACTCTGGTTCTGTGACTGGCCGGAGTCACGTGACACATGCGCGCGGGAGCCGTCACGGCACTTGCTAGTCACGGAGGGCCGTTTCTTCAGAGCGCATGTGCCAATGACATCATCGGTGCACTACAGGGTAAATATCTTCTAAACGGCGCATGTTTAGGAGATATTTACAGTACCTATAGGTAAGCCTTATTATAGGCTTACCTACCGTATAGGTACAACTTCTGCATTGGGGGTATACAACCACTTTAATGCAGAGGCTTTATTAAATGCTGTGGTAACATATTCCTTAACTCCTTATATACCAATCCCTATGGAAATGGTACAGAAAATCATTACATTCAACATAAGTGTCTATTTTGCACCTGTGGCTTGTGCTTTCTATTAACATTTTCTCTTTATACTCTATTTTTAGCCCTAAGGTACAATTTTTAGTTTTATTTCATACCTACTTCCTCCAACCTGGCAATATTAGACAAAGCAAGTCATAAACATCTTGGCTTTGAAAGAATATTTATGGATTGCCTTTCTGAATACACCCATGTTCCATCATTGTATTTCCACAGTAGATTTTTCAAAAGGATTTAAAGAGGATGTAATAAAAAGAAAGATTTACAAACACATCCAACATACTTGAAGAAAAACCACTAACAAGTGCAGAGTTTTTTCAATGAAAATTTTAATGTCAAATATATATATATATATATATATATATATATATATATTCATATATTTGTCTGTGTCCCCATTGGGCTTAACATTTTCTGTCTAGGAAGTGAGGGGAAAATCATTTTAACCACTTCAATACTGGGCACTTTTACTTCCTTCCTGCCCAGGCCAATTTTCAGCTTTCAGCATTGTCAAACCTTGAATGACAATTGTGCGGTCACGCAACACTGTACCCATATGAAATTTATATCATTTTTTTTTACACAAATAGAGCTTTCGTTTAGTGGTTTTTACTCACCACTGGGTTTTTTATTTTTTGCTAAAAAACTTTTGAAAAAAACAAACATTTTATCATAGTTTATTATAGAATTTTGCAAACAGGCCATTTTCTCCTTCACTGATGTGCACTGATGAGGCTGCACTGATGGGCACTAATAGTCTGCATTGATGGGCACTGGTGAGGCAGCACTGATGGGCACTGATAGGTGGCACTGATGAGGCAGCACTGGTTTGCACTGATGAGGCAACACTGATGAGGCTGCACTAATAGGCAGCACTGATGGGCACTGATAGGCGGCACTGGAAGGTGGCACTGATGGGCACTGATAGACAGCACTGATAGGTGACACTGAGGAGGAGGCACTGATGGCCACTGATTGGCAGCACTAATTGGCAGCACTGATGGGCACTGATTGGCAGCACTGTTGAGCACTGGTAGGCAACACTGGTGGGCACTGTTGGGACTGCACTGATAATCAGGACACTGATAATCAGTGCCCTAATTATCAGTGTAGATGTCCATTTAACGCAAGCTGGTTATCTGCGCTCTTCTCCCCTCCTCACGCTAACAGCGTGAGGAAAGGAAAGCCGATAACTGGCTTGTGTTTACATCATGATCAGCTGTCATTGGACACAGCTGATCACGTGGTAAAAGGCCACTGTGATTGTCCCTTTATCTGATCTGTGAAGGACTCAGCAATCACAGAGAGCTTCACCCATGCACTGCATCCATGGATGCCCTCCCAGCAAAGTAAGCCCACGCTGTAGCCGTCTTTTGGCTATAGCGTGGGCAGGAAGGGGTTAATTACAGTTATGTTTTTAAAGAGAAATGTGGCTTTTAAAAAAAATAAATAAATAAACAATTATACTCACCCATCTGTCCCCGGCTATCTGTGTAGTGAGAACTAAGGGACCAAACACTGCTGATTGCTCAGTTCTCCCCCTCCGCTCTGAGCAGAGAACCATGACTATCAGTCAACGGCTCTCTGCTCTCCCCTCCAGCACTCACTGGAGGGGAGAGCAGCTCCCCTTTGGCTTTGGCTATACTTCTCCTTTAAACACCTCATTGACTATAGATAAGATGTTACAACTCATTTAAGGGAACTCTTAAAGAGAAATCGCAGCTAGGATGCCCAGAATGTGTGGTTACATAATAAATTGTAGTCAATGCAACACTACAAATCTTTTAGCAGTTACCATATGGCACTTGAACTAACTGTCCTGTATTTTGTATGTTATTTTATTGTATGTTACAAAACAAAATAAAAAATTGATTAGTAGGTGTGGACAGCACAGATACTGTACATTTCTTCTCTTTAGTTCTTGAAACTTGATTTAAAGAATGCTGCAAACAACAAAAAGGTGTAATTTACTAAGGCTCCTTTCACATATATGCGAATCAGATGCGCTTTGAACTGCATCCGATTTGCCTAACACGTGAACCGGCAGGCTTCTCAATGCAGCCGGTTCACACATGTCTGAGGTGGCCAGGTTACAGTTTTAAAAAGAGTCCTGTGCGTTTTTCAGTCCGGTTCAGGTGTGATTTCAGGTAAAAATTTGCACCTGAATCGCACCTGAACTGGTGAACAGAACCACACCTGACTCCCACGCTGAAACCGTGGCTGCTTATACAGTTGTGCTCATAAATTTACATACCCTGGCAGAATTTATGATTTCTTGGCCATTTTTCAGAGAATATGAATGATAACACAAAAACTTTTCTTTCACTCATGGTTAGTGTTTGGCTGAAGCCATTTATTATCAATCAACTGTGTTTACTCTTTTTAAATCATAATCACAACAGAAACTACCCAAATGACCCTGATCAAACCTTTACATACCCCAGTTCTTAATATCGTGTATTGCCCCCTTTAACAACAATGACGGCTTGAAATCTTTTGTGGTATTTGTGGATGAGGCTCTTTATTTTCTCAGATAGTAAGACTGCCCATTCCCTTTGGCAAAAAGCCTCCAGTTCCTGTAAATTCTTGGGCTGTCTTGCATGAACTGCACGTTTGAGATCTCCCCAGAGTGGCTCAATGATATTGAGGTCAGGAGACTGAGATCTGAGGCCACTCCAGAACTTTCAATTTATTCTGCTGTAGCCAATGACAGGTCGACTTGGCCTTGTGTTTTGGATCATTGTCATGTTGGAATGTCCAAGTACGTCCCATGAGCAGCTTCCTGGCTGATGAGTGCAAATGTTCCTCCAGTATTTTTTGATAACATACTACATTCATCTTGCCATCAATTTTGACCACATTTCCAGTGCCTTTGTATCTCACACATCCCCAAAACATCAGCGATCCACCTCCGTGTTTCACAATAGGAATGGTGTTCCTTTCATCATAGGCCTTGTTGACTCCTCTCCAAATGAAGCGTTTATGGTTGTGGCCAAAAAGCTCAATTTTGGTCTCATCACTCCAAATGACTTTGTGCCAGAAGGTTTGAGGCTTGTCTCTGTGCTGTTTGGCGTATTGTAAGTGGGATACTTTGTGGCATTTGCGTAGTAATGACTTTCTTCTGGCGACTTGACCATTCAGCCCATCTTTCTTCAAGTGCCTCCTTGTTGTACATCCTGAAACAGCCACACCACATGTTTTCAGAGAGTCCTGTATTTCACCTGAAGTTATTTGTGGGTTTTTCTTTGCAACAATTTTCCTGGCAGTGTTGGCTGAAATTTTAGTTGGTCTACCTGACTGTGGTTTGGTTTCAACAGAATCCCTCATTTTCCACTTCTTGATTAGAGTTTGTACACTGCTGATTGGCATTCTCAATTCCTTGGATATCTTTTTTTATCCCTTTCCTGTTTTATACAGTTCAACTACCTTTTCCCGCAGATCCTTTGACAATTATTTTGCTTTCCCCATGACTACGAATCCAGAAACGTCAGTGCAGCACTGGATGAAAGATGCAAGGGTCTGTCAGGAGTCCAGATTGACCTTTTATGCACACACACTAATTACAAGCAAACAGATCACATGTGAGGATGGTTACCTTTAATTCAAACCCCTTTGTGTCAACTTGTGTGCATGTCATCAGGCCAAAATCACCAGGGTATGTAAACTTTTGATCAGGGTCATTTGGATAGTTTCTGTTGTGATTATGATTTAAAAAGAGTAAACACTGTTGATTGATAATAAATGGCTTCAGCCAAACACTAACCATGAGTGAAAGAAAAGTTTTTGTGTTATCATTCATATTCTCTGAAAAATGGCCAAGAAATCATAAATTCTGCTAGGGTATGTAAACTTATTAGCACAACTGTATGTGAACACAGCCCAAAGGCGTACATTTTAAACTGGCGGGATAACCTGTGTGGTTAATAAACATCCAGTTAGCTTTACTGAAACCTGCACCAAGGCAATATACGAGATCTGCCATTGTGCCCTCTCCTATTATTAGGCTAGGTTCACATCTATGCATGTGCAGTTGATGCTTTTTTGAGGCCCATATTCCAGCATGGTCTGCCTTTTTTTCATGCAGTTTTTTGATGTATTTTTATTGTGTTTTGCGTTTTTGGGATGTGTTAATGTTTCTAGGAGGAGGAGTCTGTTGTCATGCAGGAAAACGCACCAAAAACTCACCCAAACTGCACGTAGATGCGTTTTTCATGCATTTTTGAAGCAATTCCATTGAAGTCTATGAAGCCAAAAACACATCGTGCTGTGTGTAAAAAAGGCCCTGCACCTTTCCAAAAAATGCACTAGTGGGAACTGCA
Organism: Aquarana catesbeiana; assembly: GCF_042186555.1. NCBI lineage: Eukaryota > Metazoa > Chordata > Amphibia > Anura > Ranidae > Aquarana > Aquarana catesbeiana. The sequence goes on from NC_133325.1 coordinate 147,017,858, forward strand.
TAGATGTGAATGTGACCCATAGGAATTAATGTTAACTGTTTCTGCAAATCTGCAAACACTCTGCAAAATGCATAAGTGTGAACCTAGCCTTAAGGCTAATTACCCAGCCGCAGGGCTGATCTAATGGATTCAAGATTTTCTGGGTTCCTGACCTGGAGCAAGTATGCAGATTAGGAGCCCTGCCTTACTAATAACTCAAGTCAATGACTTGGCAACCAGTATTTTTAGAAAAAGGTGAGCAGTAAACAGCCTCCATATTTCTCCTCCCTATAGGAAATGATATCAGATTTTTGTAGATTGGAATATTGCAGAAATAGCTTTTTTTTTCTTTTAAGCTCATCTGTGTGCTAATTTTTTTTTTTTCAATCAAATTTTTTTTGAGTTTAAAGTGTTTGTTTTTGTTTTTTTACACATACAAACAAAGCACATAACAAATACCTATACAGAACAACAGAAAAAAAAAAAGATGTTTCATAAAAAAGGTGCTCCAGACAGTGTTAAAAAATACCCCAAGTTGTGATAATCACCTTTAATCTGAAGTACCTCCTTCTCCACCACAAATTGCCCTCAGCCTTCTGAGTTAAAAGACGCTTAGTGTCACGGAACGTCCCACACTCCACTTGAGTGCTTCCGTCAGTATACCACTTCCTTGTAGTCTGGATACAGATATCAGATATTCCAAATGCTTCCAAGCACAAAACAAGGCAACACTTGCTTAGATGCTAACATGAACTAACTCTTTATTTGAACCAGAATACAGTCTTATATACAGTAGAAGATGAAGTTCCCCCTCCTGCTCATATTACTCTAACAATACACCTGTAACCTAATTAACCTAATTAACATGAGCTAGTTTACTAAATCATTTACCCAGACCAGATGGCTCAGAGACATGACCTGTAGGATACAGACTTGTGGGCACCGAGCTTCACACAGTAGTATAAACACAATAGCAGGAGCTAATTACAATTATCAATACAAACAACAATCTCCCCCCTCCTCAGCCTAGTCATCAACAACTATAGTAGGATTAGACTGTTCGTCTCCTAGCCAGTCCTGGAGGCTAATGTGATCAGCTCACTCAATTAACAGGTTGAGTTTAGAATCAATCAAACCAAGAATAGTCTCTACATACATCCTGGGATATATTGTGGACAAATATTACTGTCCCATTTTAGGTAGTCCAAGATATATTTTCTCACTCACCCTGTGCCAGGATAGCACAGGGTGACTTAGACATAAGAGGTGTATGGGGAGCTGGAACAAGGGCATCCCCTACTTTTCAAGGTATTCTGAGTTCCACGGGCCCTCCCGTCACACTTAGCATCACTCAAACTGGAAGCTAAAGGACATACTGCGAGTGCAGGGCGTCATGGGCCCACACCCTGAGGTCACCATGGCAGCCTTAATTCACAATGTACTGATATGTCATCACGTCAACGTCATTCTCTGTGTCAGTGAGGATCACCTAGCCAGGAAAAGAGGTGCAGAAAAAGAAGTCCCTGCAGGATTACAGGACAATCTGGAAACTGCAGGATTATGGGACTATCAAGAAAAGATAAGTATAAAAAAAAATAACTAAGGAAAAATATACACACAGTGATGGGAAGGGAGCACAGGGGAGGTGGAGCCAAGCCAGAGTTAGCCTTTGAATTATTCAGCCTTTGGAGTATAATCATCTTTGGAAAATTATTGGTTTTGACACCTTTCAATTCATTGTGGTTACTGCAGATCATTTTAAAAATGATCATACCCAGACTGTCTTTATATTACATTTATCTGAATACTGAAGGATATAATCAAAGCATGCTATTTTATTAACCACTTGACCTCCAAAAGATTTAACCCCCTTCATGACCAGGCCATTTTTTGCGTTACGGCACTGCGTTAGTTTTACTGTCATGCGACACTGTACCCAAACAAAATGTATTTCCTTTTTTTCCACAAATAGAGCTTTCTTTTGGTGGTATTTGATCACCACAGCATTTTTAATTTTTTTGTGCTATAAAAGACCATCAATTTTGGAAAAAAAACCTTTTTTTATTTTTGCTATAAAAGACATCCAATAAAAAAATGTAAAAAAATCTAATTTCTGCGTAAATTTAGGTCAATATGTATTCTGCTACATATTGTTGGTAAAAAAAATCCCATTAAGTGTATATTGATTGGTTTGCTGTAAAGTTATAGCGTCTACAAACTATGGGATATATACTGGAATTTTTATTTATTTATTTATTTTATTTTTTACTAGTAATGGCCGCGAACAGTAACATATAGCGAGACTGCGATATTGCGGACATTCGAACAATAACTGACACTTTTGACACTTTTTGGGAATCAGTGACACTAATACAGTGATCAGTGCTAAAAATATGCACTGTCACTATACGAATAATACTGGCTGGGAAAGCGTTAAACATCTAGGGCAATCAAAGGGTTAAATGCGTGCCTAGCCAATGTTTTGGTCTACTGCGGGAGGTGCTTTTACTAGGGGAAATCATCGATTTCATTCCCTGCTTTGTGAGGAAAGAAAATCTATTACTTCCCAACTGAGAGGACAGGGCTCTGCCTTGTTTACATAGGCAAGGCTCTGTCCTGTGTAAATTCATGACAATCGTCGGGTGCCGGCGGTAATCCATGGGCTGGCACCCACTGGTCGACATCTGCTTTTTTAATCGCAGCATGGCCAGGTCGCCTACTCCGAAGTGTCAGATCACGTACCTAGTATGTGATCTGGCGCAACCGAGCCGTCTTGCCGCTGTATCGACAAGTGGTTAACAGTAGTTTGTGGACTGTTGTATATCCAAGCACTCATTTCTCCAATGCAGTCTCTAATTATTACGTAACATATTCTTCATACATCAAGCTGAATTGTAAATGTTTAGTGCTGGAAAATGACTTACTATTAACTACTACCATAATTGGTGAAACAATAAATATCTTTGTGGCACGACCCCCTAAGAGGCTGCTTGGATTTACTTGCTCATCTGCACTGCCATGACCTGGTGAACATTACAACTCACCTGACACTCTGAGTTCAGAGATCTTTGCACCACTTCAAAGCAATAAATCAGATAACTCTGTGCGTTTATATTCTGATAATGCTTACTAGAACAGTTCAAAGAAGATATTGTCACAAAAAGGAGGTAATAGATCTGCTGAGTTTTAGGCAACAGGGCCAATTCAGCAAAGGAATTCCTCCCAATAACACAAGTCAAGATGTTTGCAGGTAAACAGTCCATTATATACACATGTACAGTGGAGTACTGCTTGCACTTGAAAGGATAAACAAGGTTAAATGGTTATACTGACACACTTCTAATAGGGGAACCTTACCCAGCTTATGAGCCTTTAACCCTAATGAAAGGTCAGACCTAATGGCAATGGTATAAGGACCCTTGTAGAAATAATGACAGCAATGTCTCCATTGCAGATCAGATGGTCTTCACCGGCACGTAGGAGCTTGTTAATTGTATCCAATAAGGTGTAATAGCAAGCAATAATATTTCTGGAAATGGTAGAGGCTATCTTGCACAGTGTTCAAGATAGGTTCAGTAAAGTATTCCCAAGGTAAAGATGTCTGTGCAAAGTGTCCCAGTGAAACTGCAAGAAAGGGTTTGTAAAGGTGGGCGATTGCCATCTCACCAATGAACAGGCCAATTGAATGCCTTCCGGACAGCAGCCCCTGAAAAGACACACATGCAGTGGATCCACCGTTTCGATCTCCCGATGTGGAGCTTAGAACACAGGTAAACAGATGACCAAAGTGATGTTGGATGGATGTCTGATGAACAGCAAGCATTACTAGGCCCCTCTCATCCTGGTTAGAATGTTTACACCATGTGGTAGGCCGTGACCCCTCTCTCCATTCATGGAGAGGTCCGTCTTGTGTCAGGCCCAGGAGGAAGAGAGCGCAGGGACGCGCTTTTGCTTCTTATATAGTTCCTCCCAGCAATCTCTCCGATGGAAGCAAAGATGTGTAGTCCAGGTACAGGGTAATGCAAAGCAATTATCAGTCTGTGGAACTATTCGTCCCACAATCCTTTTAGCTTGGCTCACTAATATAATGTCAATTGATAACACTGAACACTAGAGGGACATACGATGCATAGAAATACCGAAGGAACACTGTACTTTATAATTGTAGTCCACATTGCTACATCTTTATATTTTTCACTTTGTCTAAAAGGTATATTTTATTTTTTTACAGTGTTGCAAGATATGTGAATTCATTAAGAGTGATTCCACCCACACGTGATATCTTAGTTATGGGGGAGCTTGGTGACTCAGCCCCTGGTTTCTCATTGGTCTTGGAGACCTGCCCTAGTTCCCAACTCAAAGTTGGAGCTTTTGGAGACCCAGCAACTCAAGTGCAGATATCTCAGCAATAAGGAACCTGGCAGGTGGATTAACTCTGCAACATAAACCACAAAACTGAAATTTCACTTTACGACACACAAAACGTTTTAATTATCTTACTAGTCAATATATTGCTTTTTGCAGTGGAACTAATACATTCTATTGTAAACCCTAAACCTCTCTTATTTGCTCCCTTTTAGTCAGTTAAATATACCATTGAAGGAGATTTGTGATATTGGTTCAATGGGTGCGAACATACATGTTCATCTTGCCAAACATCTAGTGTGCTGATAACTTCCCATGTTTTTTCTGCTATTGTTCCAAGATATCTTTGTGGACTACAATATACAGTGCCTCCTGCTTATGTTATGGAGAAAAGAAAAAGGGCAGGTGATCTGTAGTCCTGATCTGGGGTACCAACACTGACCTTCCATAGACAGGATGAGTGAGCATTTCCACCCCATTATAGGAAGTGTGTTACAGATTGGATTGTAAGGTGAGAAAAAGGAAAAAGAAAAAGAAAAAATAACAATGATGCAACCACCACATCTAAGGACAGGTAAACTGCAATACTATATATTAAATTTGTATTCCTGGATTTAGATACGTGATAGGTTTGATATTTTACTTTTCTGGTTAGATGCACTCCAAGTTCTGTACAACATGCACCATGTGCACAAAATAACTTTCCTGTCCTGGTAATTTGTCAGTGATTGCTGTGCAAATAACCTTTTTATACCTTTAAATAATCAGTTGTCTAAGTGTCATTGACATAAAAAGAAATGACTGGATCAGTGTCAGTCCCCCCTTTTAGATATACCTCTATTTCAGAACAGCAATACTCTGTTGTAGAAAAGAAGACAATTGTATTCAATTAGATGACTCACACCCAAGTAGGTGGCAGAATTTGAAACTAATAGCTGGCTTTCTAGTATATAATTAAGCAAGCCAGCTAAGAAAAGGCAGAGCAGGGTGGGTCCCTGGCGTGTCTCTGCTTTGTCACGGAACAAAGACTGTCTTCTTAATCTCTGGCTTAGGCTGCAGAAAAAGCCATAATGGAGCCAGACGATGGCGCTGGGAATACTTGAATGTGCCATATAGTAATCGGCAATGCGGTTATTTAACCCTCCAAGTTCCACAGGCATTGAACTGACCTGTAATAGTGGCCTTGTAGTGAAGACATTTCTTACTTTTTCTTTTAACAAGTCTAATTTTGATGCTGTGATCACATCCAGCAAGTAACTTTAGGATAGGAAATTTCAACAGTAAAAATGAAAGCACCCTTAGATCTTATAGTAAATGCTATGTACAATATGGTTTGGAAATAAATGTATGTAGACAGAGATGGCTGTAATCATTTGAATAATAGCTACTGAACAAAATTGGATTTCTGATCCCAAATATTTGTTTTAGGCCATGTTCACATCCACACCCACACATGCACAGCTGTCAAATTAGGATCAGCAGCTGTGTCCATGCAGCCGCTGTGTTCCAACTAAGATGAATGGGACTGCCTGCTTGGGGGTGCACGGAACACCTGCACATCCCCATGTGGGAAAACATGGCCCTCGCTTGGATGTACGCTGCAGTACGCCCATGCGAATGAGGCCCTAAAATAATGTTGTCATAGCAAACTTGTTTTATTCACTGAACACTGGAGATATAGAGTAAAAGTGATTGGTTTAGGAAATAAATTTGTAAGGACAGGAAATGATGGGGAAATCTATCCAGTGGGGCACGGACAAAAACACATTTTTGACTAGACTCTGAGGAAGAAGGTATTCCTTCGAAACACGTCAGTCAGCAGCATTCCTGATGTCCTCCCCTTTGCTATCTGGAGACTGTTGGCTCCAGGACTGATTGCCACAATTTGATGGCTTTTACAAGCAGTTACTCTCCAGTTTTTATCTTGTTTTTACTAATAAATTGCATTTGGATAATGCACGAGGCTGGTGCGCCCTCTTCTTTTTATCTTTTTATATCTGTACACAGTCTGTCATTGATTTTGCTAGGCTGCTGGTGGCAGTTTATATGCCACACTGTGACAGCCAAGTAGAGAATTATGCCTAAATGAGCTTGAGCTTTCTACAGCCCTCTTAGGGCATGTGCACAAAGCCCTAATGTTGCCAATTAAATGTAGGCATTTGGCAATTAGGGCCCATTTAAAATGTTGTGCTTTAGGTTCACTGTACAGAGTCTCATACTATTGTTTTTAGTGGTATAGTTTACATTTTATCTATAAAAGTTATCATTTAACCAGGTCATGGTAAAGCTGGTAATAGTTACTTACATCTACCAGGACCTGTTCTTTGTTGGGGACATTGTGTCACTCACCCAAGCAGCTTCCTCAGTGCTACTGATTGCCAGGAACATACCTCAGCATTTATACAAAACAAAGTGTTTTCACAAACTTTCACAGTTCCCATCAAATTCTTGGACAATCAACACCTACCATGACACATTTCATGGTGATTGGCTTAAAGCAGAACTCCAGTCAAAATAAATTAATATACTGCAATACACACCTTATACACCAATACACACCTTAAATCCAGAGATGCACCCCCTACTTCCCCCACAGCACTTCTTTTCTGACACTAGATGCACTTAAGCTGGAAATAGACGACTCTGTATTTTTTGCAGAATCCTCTTGTATGAATGGCAAAACAATATGGAACAAATCCAGCTTAAAGAGGAACTGCAGTCTGCTCACATAATTTATAATAAAAACTTCTTTGCCATTCTGAAACTTCCCTCCAACCACTTTGCATATTATTTTATATATACTGTGATACTGTACTTGGCAAATATGCTGCAGAAATCTCCCTCCACTAAGTCGGGCTGCATCCATTTTAACTGTGGGCAGCTGAAGCTGCTGCCTGTTCACTTCCTGGATTTACACATACACACAGAGGAACACCTCCAGCTCTGCAGCCCTGAAGCTCTCATTGGCCCTTCTATGACTCATCCCCCCTCCCTTGCTGGCAAACTCTCACAAGAGTGAGAGAAAGAGCTGTGCATGATGTCATAAGCCTGGGCTAATGACCAGACAAGAAACAGGAAGTGGGCTCTATAAGGTATTTACTGGCAGAAAAAAAAATGTTTTACTATCCAAAGTTAAAACAACAAGGGTAGAAGATTTAATAGATGGAAAGATGAAAAATGACTGAAGGTCTGCTTTAATGCAACTATTAGCTGTAGTTTTCAGCAATATTTTTTTTTATGTTGAGTTTAACTGTTATTTTCAATGTCTACCCTTCATAAAAATAAATTGTACTGTGTATAAAATACACATAAAGCACACAACAAATGCACTTTACATGTGTTTAAAAAGCACTGGATTCTCCCTCTTCCCTGGAAAATGCATAACATGTATACAGAGATTGCACCTCTAGCAGTAACCCCGCAGGGGCTGCTAAAAGCTGTGGCCCAACTGTCACTCTGTCCAGCCCGGCATTCACTTCCCAGTCACTTTGGAGACAATGAACCATCCATGTGATTGTTTTGTATTTTTATTGAGGGATTTTGAACTTGGATAAGGATGGGAATGTATGGGATGCCCAATAGAACAGCAATTGGTTGATTGTATATCAATCAGTTGGGACAACTATACACACTTAACTTCTCCTGTCTCCTCTAGCACATCTCTTGCTTGCAGACTGTTACTATCTCTCTCTCTCCTGTACAACACTTAACTCCAGGCACAGCTAGCACATAGTTAGGCATAATTCTGACTTGGGTCCCTTTTGGTGTAGCAAAAATAGAATAGGTAGTCTTTAGTGCTAGCTGTCCTAAGGTGGACTACTGATCCCAGAAAGTCCTATTCAGGCCCTGCCAGCCCTCTGCACAACTTCACTACCCATGACATTGCAATCCTCACTGGCTCCACACCCAGCTCCGACTGTTTCCCCTCTGGCATGCCTCTCCACTTCTCCCGATAGTAAATGTGTAAATGTCACTCACCAGCCCTCCTGGCTGCAAACCGATGGTTCCCTCCTGAAGACTTGCCAGGCAGTACTAGCTTCTACTGTCCTCTCTGATTCCTCACAGTGCCTCCTGTTCAGATCCTTCATGAGTTCTTGAAGGGATCCATCCTGTACCTGAGTCCCAGGCCCAAGGTCCCCCCCCCCCAGACTGGGGAGCTTCCTCAAAGGCCCCGACAGGCTAGTACTCCATCCTCAGTTCTTCCACCCGACAACAACACCTCCCCAACTGGGTTGTCCCCAGGTATTTCAAGGAGGCTTGCCCCTTCCAATCCTATTTGGGGATTGGTCAGGGCTCCTTGAAACACCCCAGACAGTTCCACACCTCTCCCCTGCCTCTATTCTAGAATCTTCTAGAAGGAAAAGGGAGGGGGCAGTGGAGTGATGTTGCCTGTGAGTCACAGCTGCTACTCTGAGCCACTTTCTGCCCACACAGATCAAAATAAACAGCTTCTAGCTAGGCCTGCCTAAATTTACCTGCACTCACCAAAAATCTTACCTCTATCACCTACCTAAAAAGAGGGTGCCACACACCTTTAAAAAAGCATATAAAAGATCCATGTTTGAAGAGCAGAAACACAAATTGGCTCTTAATGTGAGATTAGGCCTACAAAGTAAAAATTTAAAAATAACAATTTAGTTCCAGACTGAAGTTTGATTCTTTTTCTGATCCCAAAATAGTTTTTTCTAATAACCCTGAATATGTTTCATATATTTTAAATGACAAAAAATTGTAAATATTTCAAAAGATTACATTCAAAGCATATTTTTGTACATTTGTATCTATCCAGAAAATAATAAAAGAAAAAGTAATGTTTTGAAATTTTATGATAAAAGTAAACCGAACTTCAGGCACAGACTAAGTGAAAGAGTTAATGAGAGCTGGCTTGTCAGTTAAAAATCTGTGCTTTTTATTGGTCTCTAGTGTTTCTTTGCTCCATAGTTTTCAAGAACAGCTGTCGTTATGTCACGAGAAAGGTCTTATTTCCAGTAAAAATGACCAGCCACTGCTGCCTGCTTTCTACGAGCAGGGTGATCTCATTGCATGTAGGAGACGTAGAGCTTGCTGATGAGGTTCTCATGTCTACACCCCCAACGTTGCCCATCCAGCCACATGTTAAACGGTGATCCATCCCACACCATGCCCTGCCAATAAAATGAATCACAACTCTGCCCCCATGCTGCCTATCCAGGCATACTTAATGACCCCTCCCACAATATGCAGGCTGGCTCCTGCTATTTACAAGAGGAAAGACGCCCCGTGCTGATGTCAGAGGGCAACAAATGCTCTAAATAAGGAAAATGGTGCCATATAGATGAAGTAAACTTTAGGATAGATTCTGCTTGTTGGGAGACAGAAGATTGTATTGTGTGTTTTGCATTGAAGTGGATCTCCTGGCAAAGTTATACATTCTTACAATTGTCCAAATGTTTCCAAGAGTAAGGGTAGATTTAGACATGCATCTAAATCTACCTTTCCGAATCATGTTCGGATCGTGCTTCAGAGGTGATTTACAGGCTGTGAGAAAGTGATGTGACACTTCCTAACCACCTGTTTTAACCCTATTTTTGCAAACAAACACGCTGCAACCCCGGGGCATTTGCGGCACATCCCTGTTCACCTAAATATGTTACAAGCCAATTGTAACATGTTGGGTAGATTTTGCTGCGGGCACAAAGGGAAGTGTCACAACTTTATTTAGTTTACTGGATTTGGTAAAAACTGGAAATTAATCTGCTCCAAAGGGAACTAACTGCTAAAGAAAGTGGTGTCTATTTAGCATCAGGAAAATGGATTGGAGCACCTTCATAAACTTGCAAACTTTGTTGTTCATTCATCTTGGTAAAAGTTCAGAACACAACAAGTTGGGTTAAAGAAAAATGCCTGCTCTATGGCTGTTATACGTATGTGAATATTTTCTGTGATGTTTGTTAAATCCAAACCCCTCCAACTCTTGGAACAGGACAGGAAGTGAGGGACATCTCTCCAATGGGAACACAGAAGGCAATAGAACTACTTATCTCTGTCTGTATCACTGTTGAGGAAATTCCTGTTATTTCTTTGTTCCCCTGGACAATCTTTTCAATAGGAACACAAACAGCAATAAATACCTGGCAGATGCTCCATCCCTTCCCCATTCTATCCAGAAATTAATTTTAGATCTCAGATTTTCTTGCAAAAGTCAAGCTTCACTCCACTCCTTCCAAATCCTGACCCTCCCTATAGCCAGGAAGTAAAGTACCCTCTCAATGTGCAGCTCCCATCTAAAGCTGGCCATATGCTGTGTGTGGGCTCCCCCACTCAACAGAAGTTGACAGAAATTGATTGTGTAGCTCTACCGCCACACAAGCAGCTTGGTAGATTGGGTTTTCTGCCTTGACTCCGGGAACAACCTCAGCCCCACTGACACATCAGGTTACAAACATCGATACTGCACTGCTTCTGGGACAAAAATAGTTACCCTGCACACAACTAATTATTCAATATTCAAAAGCAAACATCAGACTGGTTAGTGATAAATGAAACCAATATATTGTCATGGGTTGTGGTAAATAGCAGTATGCAAATAAACAAATAAGTAAAGGATTAGATCAATCACCATTCACTAGACAATATTATTACTAGGCTATAGCAGCAAAGAATGGAGTTCTACTCAGCTAAATTAGGGTAAATCTGGTAATTCACAAAATCAGCAATAAGTAATGGCATTAGAAAACAGTAATCATTACTGCAATAACTCCTCTGTAAACAGGAGGCTATTTTGACACACTATTTGAATGGCAGCAATTACATTTAGGACTCTCTAATGAGGTACTTCTTACTGTGGACAATAGTTCTTATGAAGCAGGTATCTTTAGCCCTAGTTGTTTTGTCGCTAGCACTGGGGCCCAGTCTTTGCGGTGGTGCGTATAAGTACAGTCTAAGTAAAGCCTGCATGCAGTAAATGATGCTTCTAGTTAGATGGCAAGTCCTTGGTTGTGCATGGTCTTTGCTAGCAGTAACAGGTTAATAATAGCAGTGTCCTCTCACCAGTCCCAGCAATACAGCAACAGGGGCCTGCTGTTCAGATTTCAGCTCACTTCTGGATCTGCCTGGATTGATTCCAGTGCTCAGCACACAGGCTTGTAGCAAGTTGATGTGCACACAGGAGCAGTGATATCCTTGAAATTCCCTGGTAAGCCTGTAAAAGTACAGCTCTCTATCTTTATACCCAGTTTGCGTTGGGAATAGTAGTTCTATAGTTCCATAGCATGATCCTTCCCCTGTACTACTTCTCCCATGATTCAATGCTGTCCGCCATCAAGTATTTCACCTCCTTGTGCTTGCCAGCTCCCCCTGATAGATGGAGGTGAGGTAGTGTTTACCCATTGATCTCTGTCTCTAGCCCAGAACCTGGCTACAACTGTTTAATCGATTTCTGTCAAAGAGATATGTTGGAAAATTTTCCATCAGTCACTGACTGCAAGCAATTGGCTGCAGACTGTAAACAGTGTGTTCTCAAAGTGACAGGTGCTTCTGTCTGGATACCATGTTCTGGGGGCTGGTAGGGGAAATTCCTGCATCCACCTCATTTGCGTTGATGGAAGAACCTGTTAGTTGACCATAGATGTATCAAATTTCTGCAGGGACCAGCTGAATTTCAATCCATCTATGGCCGTTCCTAATCATTAGTATCTGTAGAGGCAGCAGTTCTATATTCCATCTGTACCCATATCCACTGCACAAACTTATCTTATATTAATCATTAGACCAACTCCTCTTGAATGGAACTGTTGGTATATTTTCATTTGATTGGCTAATCAACTGCAACACTGATCATTGTTTTCTACAAACAATGAATACAATAGCACAGAGAGCAGGATTCCCCCATTCACCTGCATCGCTGCAGAGGTTGAAGGGGTGGGGGGGCCAGCCTGTCAGTGCTCAGACCATACGCCGCACACTGCATCAAATTGGTCTGCATGGCCATCGTCCCAGAAGGAAGCCTCTTCCAAAGATGATATGATAAAAATAACCAAGTGCTACTATGAGAATAAGCTGATAAAAAAAGAGGAAAGAAGAAGCAGCTGCAACTATGCATCAGTAATCTGACACTAAATAATATGTAAAATAAACTAGGAATAATAGTGCGCTAAACCTAAATATATAAAAGATGTGTATAATACATTGTGCAAAATAAATCAGTGCAACAATCATAAACATATACTGTATAGTGCATAAACATTATTATAATAAGTCCACATGCAATCCAAAATAATTATGCAGCTTCTTCTGTGATGAAAAGGTGTGATCAATCCTTTCCAAAATCCATGCCACACATTAATAGAAACAGTTGATAAGGAAGATAGTTGTCACTGCCACCTTTGTGTAATGTCTGCTCACCTCAATGAAAGAACCCTTAGGATCAAACGCTTTAGTATTACTCCAGGAGATCAACCACATAGAGAGCGAAACACTAGCTGTTTGGTCAGAAATCCTAAAAGTTCCTCCCAATACACTTTGGAAAACCAATCCTCCGAGTTTAATACTCAAAGTAAACGAAAGATCATCATCGCGCAAAATTGTAAAACAATACTTGTTTTATTTAAAATATATAAATTCACTTACATTTTGTACATCTTGTAAAAAGCCTTGTATAAAATTGCTCATGACAGCTCTCCTCCTCACTGCACTTCCGAGGATAAGAGCCACCATAAGTATCATCACCAACTCCTCCCGACGCATTGTGTTACAGGTCACATGACTTTCTCAAGGACCAAGATAAACTTATTTGGTTTAGATAGTGTCAAGCATGTGTAGTCGCAACCAGGTGAAGAGTACAAAGACAAGTGTGTCTTGCCTACAGTCAAGTATGTTGGTGGGAGTGTCATGGTCTGGGGCTGCATCAGTGCTGCTGGCACTGGGGAGCTACAGTTCATTGGGGCATGATCCTCTCCCTTCAGAGACTTGGCCGCAGGGCAGTATTCCAACATGATAACGACTCCAAACACACCTCCAAAACGACCACTGCCTTGCTAAAGAAGCTAAGGGTAAAGGTGATGGACTGGCCAAGAATGTCTCCAGACCTAAACCCTATTGAACATCTGTGGGCAGAGCCGACCCTACCATGGGTCTCGGGTGGCACTTTCAGAGGGGCAGCAAACAGGGGCAGGGCCAGGTGAGTGTTTGGGTGTGCTGAAGCTCCCCCAAAAAGTCTTCAAGCACCCTCATAGCACCCCCAAAATTTCCATCAAGGTATTGCAGTACAGTCACATGATTTAAAAACAAAAAAATCTGGTACCTGTGGTGAATCGTGTCTGCAAGAGGCTAGGGACTCTTTTCTGAAGTGGTGGGATACAGCCGAATAAGCCACTAATGTTCAGTTAGACTCTGCAGGGGCTGGGCGGTGAGTCTGCATCAGTGGCAGATTGATCCGGTGCTGGCGCTACCTTATAAATGCACTGGTGGTGACACGTGGTGTCTCCTGCATTTGGCGCCAGAGAGACAGAGAGAGAGAGAGAGAGAGAGATATTGCTGCAGGCATTCTGTTCTTAAGGGAGCTGCTGAGCCTGGTAAGGAGGGTGAGGGGGCTTTCCTTTCCTCTGATCTATGGCAGCATGTTGCAGCACACAGGCACTGACAGAGGGGCATGCCTTATCTGGACTGGGCACTCTAAGGGGAAACCTCTGATCTTAGCTTTTGTATTGGGCTTGGCACTGGCACTGCAATCATTAGACTGCCCCCTAGATTAGGAGTGCCTGCTGCTTACAGCGCCCAGGTGATGATCAGGTGTCCCCATTAGGGTGCACCATTGGACTCTATGGGGTCACTGACCTGGTCTGGGCACTGTGTATGAGGTCACTGACCTGATATGGGCACTGTGTATGAGGTCACTGACCTGATCTGGGTACTGTGTATGGGGTCACTGACCTGATCTGGACACTGTGTATGGGGTCACTAACCTGATCTGGGCACTGTGTATGAGGTCACTGACCTGATATGGGCACTGTGTATGAGGTCACTGACTTGATCTGGGCACTGTGTATGGGGTCACTGACCTGATCTGGGCACTGTGTATGGGGTCACTAACCTGATCTGGGCACTGTGTATGAGGTCGCTGACCTAGGGTTGCTGCCTTTTCTTCAAGTCAAACCTGAACACTTTAGCGGCGCACAGCAATCTTTTTTTTTATAGTATAAAATTATACATATATTTTGCAATTAAATAACATAATCAAATGAAGTTAATCACATGAGTCCCCCTTTACATCAGAGTACCCAGAGCTCCCCTTTTACATCTGAACACGCAGAGTTCCCTTTCACTGTAAGGGGGGACTCTGCAGACTCTGATGTAAGGGAGAACTCTGGAGACTCCAGCATAAGGCTAAGGGATGCTCTGGGAACCCTGATCCAAGGGGGAACATTGAGAACTCTGATGTACGGAGAGGACTCTGATGTAAGGGGGTACACTGTGGTCTCTGATGTAAGGGGAAATGTGATATTAGGGGTGCTCTGGGAACCCTGATTTACCTTAGTGTACTCACTCAGAGGCAGGAGAGAGAAGGGGAGAGACTTCAGTCACAGACAGGAATGGATGGTGAGCTCACCCCTTGGCAGTCAGCACCTCTTATCCAGATGTAGCTGAGGCTGCTGGAGTGTGGGCAGACACAGAGTTGTAGGGGCGGGAGGATCAGGAGCAGATCAAGCCCTCTCTCCTCTCCCATCTGTGTGGGGGAGGGGGAATTGTTAGTTCTGGCTTTGGGCAGTGTGAAAGAGAGTGTAACAGACACTCTTGGCTTACACAACTGCAGCCAGCAACCCCGCTGGGAAGCCATAGCCTGGTCTGAATAATGTGCCCGGGTTTCAGGTGGTCTGAAACCTATATGCATGATTCCAAACCCGAACTGTCCAAGTGAATCCCGGACAGGTGGCAATGCTATGCTGACCTGATCTGGGCACTGTGTATGGGGTCACTGACCTGATCTGGGCACTGTATATGGGGTCACTGACCTGATCTGGGCACTGTGTATGGGGTCACTGACCTGATCTGGGCACTGTGTATGGGGTCATTGACCTGATCTGGGCACTGTGTATGGGGTCACTGATCTGGGCACTGTGTATGGGGTCACTGACCTGATCTGGGTACTGTGTATGGGGTCACTGACCTGATCTGGGCACTGTGTATGAGGTCACTGATCTGGGCACTGTGTATGGGGTCACTGACCTGATCTGGGCACTGTGTATGAGGTCACTGATCTGGGCACTGTGTATGGGGTCACTGACCTGATCTGGGCACTGTGTATGAGGTCACTGACCTGATCTGGGCACTGTGTATAGGGTCACTGATCTGGGCACTGTGTATGGGGTCACTGACCTGATCTGGGCACTGTATGAGGTCACTGACCTGATCTGGGCACTGTGTATGAGGTCACTGACCTGATTTTGGCACTGTGTATGGGGTCACTGACCTGATCTGGGCACTGTGTATGGGGTCACTGACCTGCTCTGGGCACTGTATGGGGTCATTGACCTGCTCTGGGCACTGTGTATAGGGTCACCGACCTGATCTGGGCACTGTGTATGGGGTCACCGACATGACCTGGGCACTGTATATGGGGTCGCCAGCCTGCTCTGGGCGCTCTCCTGCTCTGGGCACTCTAGAGGGCCCTCTCTCTAAGTGGGAAATCTCCTGCTCTGGTTACTCTAAGGGGTCACTGTTCTACTCTGGGCACTCTCTAAAGGGACACTCTCCTGCTGTGCGCACTCTAAATAGGGCACTCTCTAAGTAGTAACTCTCCTCATCTGGGCACTCTAAAGGGGGGCATGCTCCTGCTCTGGGCACTGTACATGGGGTCACTGTCCTGCTGTGGGCGCTCTCCTGCTCTGGGCCCTCCAAAGAGGCCACTCTCCTGCTCTGGGCACTCTTGAGGGGCCAATTTCCTGCTCTGGGCACTCTCGAGGGGCCACTCTCCTACTCTGGGCACTCTGGAGGGCACTCTCTAAGTGGGAAATCCCCTGCCTGGGTACTCTAAGGGGTCACTGTTCTACTCTGGGCACTCTCTTAAGGGACACTCTCCTGCTGTGTGCACTCTAAATAGGGCACTCTCTAAGGAGTAACTCTCCTCATCTGGGCACTCTAAAGGGGGGCACTCTCCTGCTCTGGGCCCTCCAAAGAGGCCACTCTCCTGCTCTGGGCACTCTTGAGGGGCCAATTTCCTGCTCTGGGCACTCTTGAGGGGCCACTCTCCTACTCTGGGCACTCTGGAGGGCACTCTCTAAGTGGGAAATCTCCTGCCTGGGTACTATAAGGGGTCAATGTTCTACTCTGGCACTCTAAAGGGAGCACTCTCCTGCTCTGGGCACTCTAAAGGGAGCACTCCTGCTGTGCACTGTATACTCCTCACTGTCCCCTCACTGTCTGCTGTGCTGGCTGTTATGGCATGTACTAGGGGTTATCATTGCTGGCCCTTATACTTGCTGGAGCTTATCATCACTGGTTCCAATCAATTCTGTGTGCCTGAAGGCCCTCTTTTTGTCTATAATGGGAGAGACTATGAAAAAACACCCACTTTTTGACACACCCACCTTTGGCACACCCACGTTTTGGCCACGTCCACAAAGATTTGAAACATGTTCTGTTTCTAAAGTCTGTCAGATTTTTCGACAGAAAAGGTCTGATGAAGGTCCGATGAAGCCCACACACGATTGAATTGTCCGGCGGATTCGTTCCGTCGGACCTTTGATGCCGAAAAGTCCGGTCGTGTGTATGCGGCATAAGGCCTCTAACTCACATTCATACATACACATATGAGGGCCAATTTAGACAAGCGATCTTTAGCCTTCCAGCATGTCTTTAGAGCATGGGAGGAAATCAGAGTACCTGATGGAAACCCACACAAGCACCAAATGCAAACTCCAGGCAGGTAGTATCATGGCTGTAATTGAACCAATGATCGTAGTGCTACCAGGCAGAAGTGCTAACCACTACACCACTGTGCTGCATGTATGGTTAGAGAATGATCTTTCCAATCTTCCAAACAGTAAATTAATTGAGAATACGATAATTAAAAAAAAAATCTAACAGCGGTGTAGGGTAAGGGATTGTCTCGTTGGATAAAAATGTAATTAGTTGATTAGGTAGGCTCTCATACTATATAGGCTAATCTTGTGATAGCTACCCTTTCAGACTGTAACAAGCATGGTCAACCATAGTTTCAGAGTGCTTTATTGTGCCCCCTCATATTTGAACAGGAACTGAAGTAAAATATATATCTAGAGGATCAGTGATCACACTCTGTGAGTGCGTGTTCAACTTTTCTGCAGACAGTAGTTAGTTTATGAAAAATCCCTATTTGATTGTATTAGAGAATGAACTCTTTAGAAAGGACTGATGACAGATTGGACTGACAGCGGCTGCCATTTTCTGACCACACCCACCCAAAGTGGTATCTATACCTTCTCTTCCACATTCTCTGCTTTGCCTGGATCCCTGGAATGCCTAATAATCTCTTTCCCTGCTTAAATGAGGAAACACTCTGTCCAATCTGTCAGTAACAGCTTAACTGTGAGAAAAGCACAATTATCTGCCTAACATTATTTGTAGCGAAGGTAACAAAAATCACAATAATACTTGAATAATAACCAGACGAAAGTCTGCATGATTATCTGCCAGTGACAGACATGTCTAAATATGTGCACACTTAAGTAATAGGTGAGACATGATTTCAATGTGTTTACTGAAGTAAGCTCTAACATAAGCATTTGAGACTTGCAGTTCTGTATAATTCTAACAATAGAATCTCACTGACAAGTGCACGAAAAAAAAACAAAAACACTGCACTACTTACATGCTTGGAAGGGACCTTTATAGGGCATTGGTTCACCCCAAACTGGCCCAAATCTTGCACCGCTTCTTTTCCGAATAGGATAGTCACATACTTGTCTTAAGGAAGAAACTCTTCGGTCACTCACTATATCGGCCCAAGGCCCACCACTGCATATGTTTCCATCCTGAGGCCTGTCACCTGGAATAAAGAATGTCCAGTCCAGAAGAATTTTTAATGCTTTACTGTATCAACTCAGGTTCCAACAGCATTTCATCTCCTTCATGATACAGTGTCACATTTTAAAACACTCAATAAAGTATATAGTATCATTCTGACCTGCCATCTTCCTACATATTACCACCAGTAAGTCCCCATGGGTGGTTCCACACATAGGGTGTTCCTCAACTTAGGCCCCGAGGCCCATCCTGAACCAAGCCATGGACCAGCTAAGTAAAGGTCAGGGGTGGAAAGGTTGATCTACCTTCTCCTTATGTGCTCATTTCTGTTCTGCCTAGCTGTTCAGTCCTGCAAAGTGCCCTCTCTGTCTCTCCGCAGGACACAGACCT
The DNA here is from genome assembly GCF_042186555.1 of Aquarana catesbeiana. NCBI lineage: Eukaryota > Metazoa > Chordata > Amphibia > Anura > Ranidae > Aquarana > Aquarana catesbeiana. The sequence continues at coordinate 147,036,572 of NC_133325.1, forward strand.
ACATGTTGTTGGTCAGGGGTGTCCTGTTCCCATACCCCAAACTCCACCAGGCCCCATCCACAGCTGGTATAAAAAGGGTCCACCTTAACCCACTACATCACCAAAAGCAGGCTACAATTAAAGAGAACTACACCTACCAACATGCTACTGTGGTATAACATAAATGGTAGCAGTTGTAATAGGAACTTTGGACTTGGGGGGCAGCTTTCTATGTGTTAGAAAAGGTGACCACATAAAGGGTCTCATTTAAAAAGCCACCACACATTTATAAGGCACGTGACCAGCTCTCTTCCAATCACAGAACTCCCTATGCTCCACTGAGCAGAATGAGCTTTGTGGTGCTTTGATGGCTACATAAAAAATGAATCACTACTATATCAGTGCTAAAATTCTGACACAAAAATAAAAGGTTTTAAAAATGTTAAGGGGTAACTAAAGGCATATTTTTTTCCCATTTTGGATAGCGTAAGGGAGAGTTATCACCCCTGTCAGTGTTTTTTGCCATCTGTGTCCCATATGGGATATTTCCCTTTACTTCCTGTCCCATAACCAAAACAGAAAGTGAGATAAAATCCTTCAAAATTGAGGGAATCCTGGGGTGTCACCAGGGTGCTCGGAACTAGTGTCCCTATTGGAAAATTTCCTCTCTATTACTGTTCTGGTGTCAACCCAAAATTTGGGATTTTCTTTTGCTTTCACTTTTGACGATATTGGTAAACAGGAAAAATACAGAGGCTGAATTTCCCTAACAGGGGCACAGACAGCAATAAAGACTGACAGGGGTTCTAATCCATTTCCACTCTATCCAAAACTAAAACAAAATGCCTTTAGTTACACTTCGTGCAAAATATAAAAAATTTCCAAAGATTTTAATTCTGTAACGTTCAGACACCATTTATATTTATGGTTCATTACACCCTACAAAAGCACCCTAATTTCACCTTCCGCAAAGACTCAATTGTATTACATTAATGGGGGAAGTTTTTCCAAAATGTAAAGGCTAAATTTCTGCAAAGGAAAAAAAGAAATCTCAGTTCCACTTGTCTCTACATCACCTATGTTATACTATATACTATTGCAAAGTGCCAGACCTGGTTTTGTAGCTCTCTTCAAACTGATTTGGGTTGATAATGTTATTATAGTTTATTATATTTTCTATACTTTAATTATTTTTCACCAGCCCAGAAGAGTTAACTATGCCCTAGGAAACCACCAGGTGAAGAACTCTTATCACTTTCAATTACTAAAAAAATAATTATCTTAACTAAGAACTTTATTACAAATAAGTACAGTAGTTGGAAGCATCTGATCAGTAAGTGGTTAGGCATGTTATGACTTGGGTGTCCATTTATGAAACTGTGAACGATCTCAGTTCATTAGGGGTTTATGAAACAGAGATGATCGGTGGAGAACATGATCATCTCCACAACTCTCTGAAAACATGTGGTGTGGCTGTTTCAAGATGCACAATAAGGAGGTACTTGAAGAAAGATGGGTTGCATGGTCGTGTCGCCAGAAGAAAGCCATTACTACGCAAATGCCACAAAGTATCCTGCTTACAATATGCCAAACAGGACAGAGACAAGCTTCAAACATTCTGGCACAAAGTCATTTGGAGTGATGAGACCAAAATTTTTCTTTTTTGACCACAACCATAAACGCTACATTTGGAGAGGAGTCAACAAGGCCTATGATGAAAGGAACACCATTCCTACTGTGAAACACGGAGGTGGATCGCTGATGTTTCAGAGATGTATGAGCTACAAAGGCACAGGAAATGTGGCCAAAATTTATGACAAGATGAATGCAGTATGTTATCAAAAAATACTGGAGGAACATTTGCATTCATCAGCCAGGAAGCTGCGCATGGGACGTATTTGGACATTCCAAAATGGCAATGATCTAAAACACAATGCCAAGTCGACCTGTCATTGGCTGCAGCAGAATAAAGTGAAGGTTCTGAAGTGGCCATCTCAGTCTCCTGACCTCAGGAGCTACTCTGGGAGATCTCAAATGTGCAGTTCATGCAAGACAGCCCATGAATTTAAAGGAACTGGAGGCTTTTTGTACTGTGTGTATATATATATATATATATATATATATATATAGTATCTCAAAAGTAGTGAGTGTACAGCTTGTATAACGGTGTAAATTCGCTATCCCCTCAAAATAACTCAACACACAGCCATTAATGTCTAAACCGCTGGCAACAAAAGTGAGTACACCCCTAAGTGAAAATGCCCAAATTGGACCCAATTAGCCATTTTCCCTCCCCGATGTCATGTGACTTGTCAGTGTTACCAGGTCTCAGGTGTGAATGGGGAGCAGGTGTGTTAAATTTGGTGTTATCGTTCTCACTCTCTCATACTGGTCACTAGAAGTTCAACATGGCACTTCATGGCAAAGAACTCTCTCAGGATCTGAAAAAAAGAATTGTTGCTCTGCATAAAGATGGCCTAGGCTAAAGGAAGATTGCCAAGACCCTGAAACTGAGCTGCAGCACAGTGGCCAAGACCATACAGCAGTTTTACAGGACAGGTTCCACTCAAAACAGGCCTCACTATGGTCGACCAAAACAGTTGAGTGCACGTGCTCAGCGTCATATCCAGAGGTTGTCTTTTGGAAATAGACGTATGAGTGCTGCCAGCATTGCTGCAGAGGTTGAAGGGGTGGGAGATCAGCCTGTCAGTGCTCAGACCATACGCCACACACTGCATCAAATTGGTCTGCATGTCTGTCCTCCCAAAAGGAAGCCTTTTCTAAAGATGATGCACAAGAAAGCCCGCCAACAGTTTGCTGAAGACAAGCAGACTAAGGACATGGATTACTGGAACCATGTCCTGTGGTCTGATGAGACCAAGATAAACTTATTTGGTTCAGATAGTGTCAATCGTGTGTGGCGGCAACCAGGTGAGGAGTACAAAGACAAGTGTGTCTTACCTACAATCAAGAATGGTGGTGGGAGTGTCACGGTCTGGGGCTGCATGAGTGCTGCTGGCACTGGGGAGCTACAGTTCATTGAGGGAACCATGAATGCCAACATGTACTGTGACACACTGAAGCAGAGCATGATCCCCTCCCTTCTGAGACTGGGCCGCAGGGCAGTATTCCAACATGATAATGACCCCCAAACACACCTCCAAGATGACCAGAAGTTGGGGGTAAAGGTGATGGACTGGCCAAGCATGTCTCCAGACCTAAACCCTATTGAGCATCTGTGGGGCATCCTCAAACGGAAGGTCTCTAACATCCACCAGCTCTGTGATGTCATAGAGGAGAGGAAGAGGACTCCAGTGGCAACCTGTGACGCTCTGGTGAACTGAATAATTGTGGCCATGCAAAATATTGACACTTTGGGCCCAATTTGGACATTTTCACTTAGGGGTGTACTCACTTTTTTTGCCAAGGGTTTAGACATTAATGGCTGTGTGTTGAGTTATTTTGAGGGGACAGCAAATTTACACTGTTATACAAGCTGTACACTCACTCACTACTTTACATTGTAGCAAAGTGTCATTTCTTCAGTGTTGTCACATGAAAAGATATAATAAAATATTTACAAAAATGTGAGGGGTGTACTCACTTTTTTGAGATACATGTAGGGGACAAATTATTTTATTAACATGAGGGTGGTGGCGGTCTCCTCAGAGAATGTCCATGTACTGAGCAGTGATAATTTATCGCTGCTTAATAAATGGACACCTCTGTGTTTCAGTGAATATCTGACACTGTAATCTCACTACATCTCATGAGATTCCAGTATCAGGGGGCGTTCACCACTGTTCAAAGCATTTGTAGATCTGAGCAGTTAATATTTTCCACTGCTTCATAAACGGACACCTTGGTTTGATCAGTGCAGTTTGTGCCTCTATTATGCATGAACCAGTAACACTATTCTGACACTTAGCTTGCCTACAGCTCTCCTGCTCTGTATGTGACACATCAGGAAGAATCCAGCTGTCCACAGCGTGACTTTTCCTGGAACATGAAAGCTCACGTCCCACCACTCCATTAAAGTGAACCTGTGGCTTGGCTGTGGACATTTGCATATGCATATCAAGCAGTAAATGAGCTTTAAAATCCTCTCTGATGTGTGGGAGACCTGTATTAAGCCGCTTGGTCCCCACTGACACACCTAGTTAGAGGGCCCCTCACACCTGTGTAACTTGAACATTACCACTCTACTCTGTGCACAGAAAATAGGCCACAAGCAACTTGGTGGTAAATAGAATAAGCGTAATAAGGAAAGGCAACACAAAGCACGAACCAATAAATGAGCAAAGATTACATTAGAATACATTAGGCTAACTAATTTGAATACTAGCCTTAGATATGGCAATTGGCTTAGAACACATTAACGCTAAACCAAACAAAGATTCCATGGCATTAATAAGGAACTGCATAAACAGTGAGCTATATAATAGCAGTAAAGAAAGTCTCACAGTAAATCTGTAATAACCAATTCAAAGAAACTGTCCTGGAGCGCACTCTGTAGTGATACCTGATGCCTAATTTGAAATGTTAAGCTGGGTAATATTGGGGCCCTTTCTGTAAGGTGGTGCACATGAAGCTATCCCTTTGAGAGTGTGCTATGAATGGTGGATGGGCTACTAAGTAAGGAGCAGTCTCTATTGCATTAACTGTGTCAGTATTGAGATATGTGCAGATGATTCAGTTCACCCCTCCTGGTGCACAGTAATCCAGTCCAGATCACTTGGCGGCATGCTGTTGTCAGGAAATGTTCCATCCACTGGTAATATCTGTCATTTGGCGTGCAGTACTGAGGTCCACCAACAGGTGTCTCCTGGCAGTTTGGAACTGTCAGGAAAGCTTTTCCCTACTGATGTTATGTCATCTTTGGGCCACAGTACTGGCATCCACCAGTGGATAGATCCTGGCAGTGTGGAGCAGACAGCACCTCCTACAATCAGGTGTCACTTGAGGCCAATCACAGGCCTATAAATACCCGGAAAGCACTCACATGTTTGCCTTGGTTTCATCCTTGCGCCCTGACCTGCTAGCTTGTGATCTGATCCTGATTCTGAACCTGTTCCTGTGCCCTGAACCTGTGACCCATGTATCTGATCCTGTCTCCCTGTCCTGATCCCTATCCTGTCCCACCTGTTACCTTGCATCCCTGCCCTGCAGTCTGTTCCATCCATCCTCTCCCTGTCCTGTGTTCCTTACCCCATCTGCTGATCTCCCTGTGTATGACCTTGGCCTGGCTTACATTTATGTTTCTGGAAAATCCCCTGTCCATCTGCTGATCTGCTGTGTATGACCCTGGCCTGGCTATTGTTTATGATCCTGGTATTTCCCAATTATTGTACTTATCTATCCATTGTTATTTGTGTGTCTCTGTCTGTTGGTTGGTTATTGCACTGTGTCATATTGGAGGTGGTTGTACTTATATTATTCGCTTACTTTAATAAATCATTTATATTTCACTTATACACGTCTGGGTTTCCTCTGTTGCAGTCCACACAGTTCTGGTCTTATCTGGTACATGACAGCTGTCTTCAGATACCTGTGATCCAGTGACTCACTCCTCCAGGTTCTCACAAGGCTCAGTCTCTTAGCTCTTGTCCAATGGTGCTACGCTCAGACACCAGCAACAGGCCTGTGTCCTTTCAGTGGTAGGCACAGACACCCCAGCGGTGGGTCGATACTTTCTGGTCTCTGGCAAGAAACTCTGGTTCTGGTCTGTACTACTCGATTTCCTCTTGCAAAAGTCCCCGATTTCTCCATAATTGTTGGGAAAAGTCCTGTGTCTCTCCACCTCTAAGTGCTGTGATTTGTGTCCCTTGTAGTCCACAGCCCATCAGCTTCCATTCAGTTGTATTGTGCTGTGCCGCTTTAAGGACAACATGTCCACGAATCCTCAGCGTCGCTTTACAGTGTCAGGGACATAGCATGCGCAGATGTGCATTTGCAGGTGCCCATCTTGCCGACATAGGCTAATACCTATGCGCATGCGTGGGAACAATAGCGCTAACAGGCGAATGCATATGCGCTAAAATACACGCGCAGGTTAGCAGTTAATGCTGGCACTAATGCAGCTGCTGTCTGATCTGCAGCTGTACCCTTTGTTTTGATCCTGTGTCTGTATCTGATCCAGTGTTGATCCGGCTTCCTGACCATGCTGCTATCTCCAGTCCTGACCTTTGGCTTGCTTGACCCCGCTATTCCTGCCTGTTTGCTTGATTCTCCATTGCCAAACCCGGCCTGAACTCTGACCACTCGCTGCCTGCTGCTTATGCTGATTGACCCTTTGTGTATGACCTGGCTTGTCTGACCCTGCTCCAGCCTTCTGCCATCCTGCATCCGCTCTTCATGCGGTCCAGCAAGGCCGCAGAGCAGTCAAGGACTATGTCACAGACTTCAGACGCTGGAGAGCAGACACTAAATGGAACAATGCAGCTCTGCGGCACCAGTTTCCCCTTGGTCTGTCTGAGGGTTTAAAAGACAAACTATCCTGGGTCGGTATTCCGAAAAAATTGGAGACCCTAGTTACTTTGGCCATTAAAATAGACTGACAGCTCCCGGAACGTGGGACAGAAAGAGCTACCCAGCAGTTCTGTCAAGTCTGGGTGTTGCCTCGAGTGCCAGTTCCTGCTCACCCTGTTTCCGCCAGTCCTGTTTAAGCCAACCCTGTACCTGCTAACCAGATACCAGATGCAACCCATGCAACTTGGACTGATGTAACCTTCTCTGTCAGCTGAAGAACGCTTACGCCGGCAACAGAATAACCTATGTCTGTACTGTGGGGAGGCCGGCCATTACGTACACTCATGCCCAGCCAAGCTGTGTAAGTGTCTGTCTCTCTCTCCTTTCAGTTATCCATCAACTCCTGTCAACACCACTTACCTGGGTCTTTCTGTCTTGTTTCAGCTTCCGGAAGGTACAGTGCCGGTTACCGCAATAATTGACTCTGGGGCATGTAGTTGTTTTATTGATTTGAACTTTGCAGCACAACAACACATCCCACTCTAGCCCAAGGCTCAAAGACTTTCCATCTTTTTGGCGGATGGGTCCTGTATCAAATCTGGATTGGTGACCCAGGAGACCCCTCCTTTACCTGTGACTACTTCCACAGACCACAAAGAACTGTTGACCCTGGATGCAATTGCGTCCCCCCTGTTTACAGTCATCTTGGGCTTACCTTGGCTGCAGGCTCATAACCCGCAAATTGACTGGGGTTCCGGAGACATTAAGTTCCAGTCCTCTTACTGCCAGCATCATTTCCTGCCCACACCCCCCCAGCTCCTCTGGCCCTCTGTTGTACTTAGAATATGATTCAGAGATATGTTCAACAGTGCCTGAACCATATCATAAGTATCTGGATGTCTTCAGTAAACGGGGGCTGGGATTCTCCCCCCCCATCGTTCATATGATTGTCCGATCGAACTGTTTCCAGGTGCCGAGAGCCCCTTCGGACGAATCTTCCCACTGTCTGAATGAGAGCTGGAGGTGCTAAAGGAATATGTGGACGAAAACCTCAAAAGGGGATTCATCCGACCATCCATCTTCCCACTGTCTGAATGAGAGCTGGAGGTGCTAAAGGAATATGTGGACGAAAACCTCAAAAGGGATTCATCCGACCATCCACTTCCCCGGAAGGGGCAGGAATCTTTTTTGTGGAAAAGAAAGACCGCTCTCTTCGGCCCTGTGTGCACTACCGAGAACTAAATAAAATTACTGTCAAGAACCGTTATCCTCTTCCCCTGGTACCTGAACTTTTCCAAAGACTTTGATCTGCTTCTGTGTTTACCAAACTAGACCTGCGAGGGGCCTACAATTTGGTCCGTATTCGCGCAGGGGACGAATGGAAAACAGCATTCTGCACCAGGTTCGGCCATGATGAATACCTGGTGATGCCCTTTGGTCTGTGCAATGCCCCTGCCACCTTCCAACAAAATGTTAATGACATTTTCAGAGACTGTTTGGATATCTTTGTAATCATTTATCTAGACGATACCTTGATTTTCTCCACATCCCTTGATCAGCATCGGGGGCATGGCATGCACGTACTCTGCCAGCTCCGTCAACATGGACTATATGCTAAGCCAGAGAAATGTGAGTTAGTGTTCTGTCCACCAGATGTTTTATATTGGTTATTTGTACCTGTGTTGTTTAAATTTACATGCAAAATGTGTAATTTACTTAAGACAATCATATGTGGTGTGCAGGCTCCATCTAGCGTTCCTTTTTGGTATTGCTGCAGTTCTGTTTAATTGTTTATTGTATGTGTAAATAAGGGTTGTCAGCAAGCAGGGAATTCTGGGTAGAATCTTGGCAGGAAGTGAACCATCCACCATTCTTTTCAACACATTGCAGGAAGCAAGTCATGTCTTTCGCAATCTATTGCCATCACTCCTTAGAGAACTTAAAAAGTAAATTTTTATTATCTCATCTTGTACTGTATATCGTTGTTTATGCAATGTATGCTGTATTGTATGCAGTATTATACTTATTGAGGTCTATTTCTATTATTTTGTAGTTTCACCTGTTCTAATAAAACTGAGATCAAAGAAATATGGTATCTACAGTTACTGGGATAAGAAGGTTTAGCTAGCTGTCCCAGATACAGAACAGTTAGAGTGGTAGAGCATTCAGTTCCTAGGCCTGGTAATATCTTTAGAAGTATTCAAGATGGACCCACAAAAGGTTGCAGCCATTCTGGACTGGCCTGCACCCTCAGACAAAAAGGGGGTGCAGCATTTTGTAGGCTTTGCAAACTTTAACCGGAGATTCATCAAGGGATTCTCCACTATTATCTCTCCGATTACCCAGCTGACAAAACAAAACACTCGGTTCTGCTGGACTTCCAAGGCGCAGGCTGCCTTTGCAACTTTAAAGGGACTTTTTACATCTGCTCCCATCTTGAGTCATCCAGATGCTGCTCTGCCTTATTTGCTCAAGGTTAACGCCTCAGAAAAGCGGTAGGGGCAGTTATTTCTTAACACCAGGACTCAAGGACTTAATACACCCAATAGCCTTCTTCTCCTGTAAACTCTCTCCAGCCGAGAAAAACTACGATGTGGGGGACCAAGAGCTTTTGGCAATAAAACTGCACTTGAAGAATGGTGGTATCTGTTAGAAGAAGCAGCACATCCCATACTCATCTACACAAATCATAAGAACCTGGAATACCTGAGGGCTGCCAAGCGTCTAAAACTGCATCAAGCACGGTGGGCATTATTCTTTTCCAGGTTCTCCTTCCACTTTCTTGTATGTTTGATCACCCAAAGGAAGTGTCAGCACCATGATGGAAGGGCGATAACATTTTTGTGCCAGAAAGTATTCGGGTAACAGTGTAATGCCGCGTACACACGGTCGGACTTTTCAGCTACAAAAGTCTGACAGAATTTCGACGGACTTTTGGCGGACTTTCGACTGACTTTTTTAACGACCGGACTTGCCTACACACGATCACACCAAAGTCCGACGGATTCGTACGTGATGACGTACGACCGGACTAAAATAAGGAAGTTCATAGCCAGTAGCCAATAGCTGCCCCAGCGTTGGTTTTTGCCCATCGGACTAGCATACAGACGAGCGGATTTTTCGACCGGACTCAAGTCCGTCGGAAAGATTTGAAACATGTTCCAAATCTAAAGTCCGTCAGATTTTCGACCGAAAAAGTCCGCTGCAGGTCCGATGAAGCCCACACACGGTCGAATTGTCCGCCGGATTTGGTCCGTCGGCGTCCGTCGGACCAGTCCGGTCAAAAAGTCCGACCGTGTGTACGCAGCATTAGGCCTTTGTCAGGACTGTAATGAAAATGTAAGCGTAGGATAGTTTTGCCTTAGCGAGATGTGATGTGATCTGTAGAAGTAGTGTAATTGTAGATGTAGTTTAATTCTGGGTTATTAAAAATATAGTATTCAATATCAGTCATGCACATATGTTCTTTCATTAGCATTTGAAAAGGACAGAGCCAGTTTCTAGGATCGAAGTGACACCTAGATGCCAATGTTAGTTCCCATTAGAGTAAACATAGATTGCCACCTTCCTGAGGCTTAAAGAAAACTGCTAGTCATCTTGGCTACACGGATGCGCAGGGGGCATTCGCAAGGCCCCGGCCGGTCTGCAAACTTTGATTAATATCAACAGATCTAAGGAACCTATTTTATCTTTCATAAAAGCTAAAATATTAGCGGCAGAGAGATGAAAATAATTCCTTTTGATCGTACACGTGATGAGTTACGTGTACATGTAACTCTGTATTTTTAGCATGTGTGGAATCCTAGAGAACCACACAAAACCGTTATATGGCGCCTGTTGCGATCGGACTGATGCGCAGGTAACGGCAATCCTATCCATGACCCAGCAATCAGCACCGTTGTGGGCCAATTCAACTCTGGTAATTTCAGAACACAAAACATCCTGTGGACTGAGACAGAAACACCCGCCATGGTTGATTGGCCAAGGGCTAAAGTCCAGCGCACATCCACAATTTAATAAATTGGGTAGTCTGAGATATGGACATCGTTCTTCTATGAAGCTAGTTCGAAACTGGGGAGTTCCCACATGTTCCAGTATGCTTCTACTAATGGATAGACTTCGGTAAAGTTTATTTCTGATTTTACCCCCTTTTATTTTCATAGCAAATTGCCAATTTGTGCGTCTTTCTTTATTTTTTGTATCTTTTTTGGTAAATCCTTTTTCTTTGTATAACTTATATGCACTGCCCACTTTCGGGATATTAAATGATAAAATTAATAAGTGACTTCTGTGTACTAAGCTAGGACTCATATCTCTGGAGAGGTTGTTGTATTTTAGTGCCTAAGTACTCGGTCTAAGTTACGTGCCAATCGGTATGCAATTGCACTGCGTGTTGGCAGAATGCATGCAGATTGTACGCTAACAGATCTTCCAGACCAGACCGGTCTGCGGACAAACTGTTGGGTGGTGGCAGGTTATCGTTTATTATGTGTCTGGTGTGTGGGTGTGGGGACAGTGGGAAGAGTGATTAACACCGGGGTTCAAGCTTGCAGGATAGCTGGAGGAACCCTAGAAGCATGTGCTAATTGCTAGACTGCTCCCCAACTCTTATGCCCCGTACACACGGTCGGATTTTCCGATGGAAAATGTCCGATTGGAGCGTGTTGTCGGAAATTCCGACCGTGTGTGGGCTCCATCGGACATTTTCCATCGGATTTTCCGACACACAAAGTTGGAGAGCAGGAGATAAAATTTTCCGACAACAAAATCCGATCGCGTCAATTCCGACCGTGTGTGGCCTGTTCCGACGCACAAAGTGCCACGCATGCTCAGAAGAAATTCCAAGACGGAACAGCTCGTTCTGGTAAACTTAGCGTTTGCAATGGATACAGCACTTTTGTCACGCTGCAATGTTAAAAATGGTTTAATACAGCACACTCTCTTCTTTATAATGTGACAAGAATTAAGTAGTTTTGCTGCTCATATTCACACACACTTCTCACAAAGTTTTATTTGTGTTTTTTTATTTGGATTCCCTGAATATATTGTTATTAGTTGTCACATCTGACAGATTTTTTTTTTTTTTATTTAATTTTTTTGGGGATTTTAAGCCTTTTTTTTAATTTAATGTTTGGATTTTTTCAAAGGCTGATCTTTGTTCAATGTTATTTTTATTTTTAATACAGAATATTTTTGTGTGTGTTTTGTGTGTGAAGTTACCCCAACACCATTGATATCTTTTATTATTTAATCTCAAGGAGATTGTTTGTTGTTGGTGTCCCTTGTTCATTTCACATTGTATATTTGAAATGTACCTGAATCCTCACAAAAAAACTGTTTTTGAAGTAAAACACATAGCAGAGTATAATTCAAAACAAAAATCCTTTATTAAGGTATCAGAACCAAACAAAGAGGAAGGCAACACTGGCTCAACATGAGAAATTAGCGAAGCCTGGGACCCCCACGGCAGACATCAATTCTTGAACATCAAAATTGGTGGCCTGAGGAGTCCATATGTAAGGGAGGGCAGTCTGGTCCAGAATTCGCAGAGATCCGGATAGCAGCAGATGACATCTGTGTCCCCAGGCTGTGGTACCACAAGAGGCTGCATTTTTTGGCCGACCAGACTGGATCCAGGGTCCTCACTTTCTGGTCTTCTTTTCACGCTTCATTCCCGGCTGTGGCTGTGCAGTTGGAGATGTGGCAGGAGGAGGAGTAGGACCTGGAGGAGGACTGTGAGGACCTGAAGGAGAGGGAGGACGGGGAGGAGGACCTGCAGGAGGAGGAGGAGGACCATCGCAAAGGTGTGTCTGAACTGTCATTTGGCCCCTCATACCTTTGTTAAGAGCCTCCAATATGAGCGCCTCACACAAGACTTGTTGGCCCTCCTCCATCCTCTGCATTTTATATGCAATGACGGCAGCAATGTCCTCCTCCACGGTCTGTCGTGCTCCCAGGACCTCTGTAGCCCTCCAAAAGAGTCCTCCGGTAGCCTCCTCTAGGGCACTCCTCCTACTGCCACTTTCTCTTTTCAGGGGGGGTGGAGGGACCTGCAGATCAGCCAGCCTGCTCGGCCCGGCCACCTCCTGGCTGAGACTTCCCTGTGTATGAAAAAGGGACATGGTTTTAGTTGTTGCTTCATCAATCACAATCCTAAATTAGTACTCCCAACTAACATCTAGTTAACATCATTGATTGTACAAGCAGAAATATTTAGAGGAATGCTATACCTGGTTCAATCTGGGCTCCTCCACATGCGACCTGGAAGGCCCAGGTTGGGCGTCAGAAGCCTCAGCCGGGGGGGAAGGAAGCGTGGAAGGAAGACTGGAGAGGGATGGCCTGGGTTCAGTCTGGCCTGCCAGAAAATGCAGCCTGTCGTAGTACAACATCCTGGGGACATAGATGTCATCTGCTGCTCCGGATCTCTGTGAATCCAGGACTTTCTTGCGCTCCCTTAGATATGTGCTCCTCAGGCCACCAATTAATATCTTTAAATAGGTGATGTCTGCCGTGGGGATCACCTGCTTCACAATTTCACACAATTGCACCAGTGCTGCCTTCCTCTTTGTTTGGTTCTTGAAATGGGGGTGGTTAATCTCCCACAGACAGGGTAGGTCCCTTAAGATATCTATGAATACTGACATGAAGTCATTGTCTTTCACTAAGATATCCATGTTCACTGCAAGACACAACACAAGACAAAGCCTAATGTCAGACAAAACTCTCCTAATCTTGTTACAATATAGGCTTCAATGTAGAAGCAGTATAGGCACAAGTTTGTCTCTTACCTTCGTTCTTACGATCGGCGCGTCCAATGCTCCTTCCTCCGCTCACATTCTGGAGACGCCTGTAGAACTTCGTCTGGGCGATGACTCCACCATCGGACATCCGGCCATTCTTCCCCACGTCCACATACAAGAAGTCGTAATTAGCCGACACCACCGCCAACATCACTATACTATTAAACCCCTTGTAATTATAATAGTACGACCCCGAGTTGGGTGGTGGGACGATGTGGACGTGTTTCCCATCAATTGCCCCTCCACAGTTAGGAAAGTCCCACCGCTCGGCAAAGTGGGAGGCCAAAAGAGATGGGTATAGTGTGTATGGGTTTGGCAAAGTCAGCAGATAGATGATTGAGGATAGATAGAGAATTGGGATCAGCTGACTTAGCAGTTGGGGGAGGGAGGGTTACTAAAAATTATTTGGGGACACCACAAAAAAAAGCCTCTGGCACTCTGCCTGAATTTAAATCAAAAATAACATTTCCAAACATTTTAGGGGGTGTTTGGGGTAAAGCACTACTATGGAGCTGATAAAATACATTGTTAAGTGACTACATGAGGTGAATATAGGGCCAGGAGACACCATGCTGGAGAGGTTAGTGAAGGGCAAATATGTATGAAGGACCTAAAATAATAATTACATAAAAATCCAGCATGCATGAGGACAAAGGGGACATTCACAGCATATTACAATCATGGTAATTAGGGAACGTGGAAAGAAATACAATATATTAGCAAACATTCAATACAATAAAATGTGATATAAAAGGATAAAAATCTTACCTTCATATACTCCTTCTGCAGGACCTGGATGATGGCAGAAAAGGTCTCTGGGATGATGATACCCAGAGCCTGGGGGGAGATGCCTGTAGAGAACTTCAAGTCCTGCAGGCTTCTCCCTGTGGCCAAATACCGCAGGGTAGCGACCAACCTCTGCTCCGGAGTGATGGCTTGCCTCATGCAGGTATCCTGCCTGCTGATATAGGGGGTCAGCGAAGCCAACAAACGGTGAAACACGGGGTCCGTCATCCTGAGAAAGTTCCTGAAATCATCAGGATTATTCTCACGGATCTCACGGAGCAAAGGCGTATGAGAGAACTGGTCACGCTGAAGCAACCAATTCTTGGTCCATTAACTCCTCCCCACCCTGTTCATAGACTGGACTTGTGTCAAGGTCAGGACCCCAACACCAAGCCCCCGCACAGCACGAACTCTACGAGGAGTACGCATACGAAACATGGCTAGAAAACGGTCGGCTGCTCAGAACGAAGTAACAGAACGCACTGAAGAACAGCAAGGCCTGTGAAGAGCGACCTGAAAAACAGCAACGAGCGGGCAAGATCGCACAGAAAACTCCGATACGAACTGACTGCACGCACTGAAGAGCAGATACAAACCCACAAGCACAAACTGAACGGCAGAAAACGATCTGAAAGCCACGAGTCTGAAAAAGCGCGAATCGTCTCTCACCAAACTTTTGCTAACACGAGATTAGCAAAAGGAGCCCAAAGGGTGCCGCGCTTGGTTCTGAACCGGCCTTTTCTAGTCTCGTCATACGTGGTGTACGTGACCGCGTGGTTGGCGATCGGAAATTCCGACAACTTTGTGCGACCGTGTGTAGACAAAAAAAGTTTGAGCCAACATCTGTCGGAAAAAATCCTAGGATTTTGTTGTCGGAATGTCCGAACAAAGTCCAACCGTGTGTACGCCCTATTAGAGTGCACCAGATTGTATGTAAGATTCGTATCTGCTTGTGTGTGGTCAGCTGGATTGGAGTGGCGTCTCCCTCTGGTGGTGGCCAAAGGTAGTGTGGGCTGTGAGAGTACCACAGCCAGTCTTACATGCGCAGTATAAGTTTCCCCTTATTTTCTTAGTTCCCCATATACCCCAGTCACGGAACGCACGTCGCGGCTAGCTAGTCGCCATGGGCATGCGTAATCGTGACAATGACCATCCCCTGGCAGGCCATTTTGGAATTCACAAGACTTTTGAGTTAATACAACATATGTTTTGCTGGCCGGAGCTCGAGAAGAATTGTAGGGAATATGTGAATTCATGTGCCACCTGTACTCAGAACAAAACTGCCAGAAGCAAGGCCTGGAGTCTGCTCAGACTGCTACCCATCCCTGATAGGCCATGCAGAATGATTACTATGGACTTTATAGTGGAACTTCCCCCATCAGGAGGATGTTCGACTATCTTTGAAGTGGTTGACCACTTGTCTAAGAGGGCCCATTTTGTGCCACTAAAGAATATGCCTTTTGCCATGGAGACTGCCCGATATTCGTCAAGGAGATTGTAAGGCTGCATGGTGTCCCAGCGAACATTGTCTCAGATAGAGGGGTTCAGTTCACCTCTTGTTTCTGGAAAGCACTTTGTGAGGTTCTAAAGATAGATCTATGTCTTCTGCTTATCACCCTCAGACGAATGGGCAAACTGAGAGGAAAAACCAGATGCTTGAACAATATATCCGGTGCTTCACCACGTTCGTTCAGGATGACTGGGTGATACTGCTACCCTTGGCAGAGTTCGCTTTGCTACAGGTCAGTCCCCGTTCTTCGCTAACTATGGGTTCCATCCAGTCTTCCTACCTGATATTGTTCCTGAATCCACGGTCATGGCAGTTCAGAGTACTGTTGATTTCCTGAGTCGCAACAGTAAGTTACTGCAAGAAGCCGTGATCAAGGCGCAGACGACTAACAAGAGGATGTTTGACAGGAAGAGGAGAGGGAAATTGTGTCTCCAACCAGGTGATCAGATGTGGTTGTCTACCATTAACCTTAGACTGGCTTGTCCCTCAAAGAAACTGGTACCCAAGTTTATTGGTCCATTTCCGGTAAAGAGGAAATTAAATGAGGTATTATATGAACTTTCTCTACCTGATTTGCTTAAAGTGGTTGTATACGCTTAAAAAAGAAATAAAAAAAAACCCATGTAAGGCAAAGGCATAATGAGCTAGTATGCACCGCATACTAGCTCATTATGAAATATTTACCTTAGAACGAGGTCCCCGTATTGCAGTCCAGTCCACGCTGAGGGAGCTGACATTTTGCCCTCGGTGTGAGTTGCCGATGATGTCACTCCTGTGCATGCGCGCAGTAGTCTTCTTCCCGGAAAAGTCCGGCAGCATCTGCCGGACCTTCAGCCGGGCATTCACAGCACATTCTGGTGACCCCCAAATGTTTTCCAACTTTAAAAATAGTTGTATGCTATACTTTAAGCTTAAGCCACCCTCTTCTGGTTCTGAAGCCTAGCGCATCATCCTGATTATTACATGGTTGCAGGGGGATCCCCAGTCTTGGGCTTTTAGTCTCCCTGCAGATGACCCAGCCAGAGGGTCAGTTGAAGCCAACCACTTCAAAACCGGGCCATAGTAAAAAAACGTCTTTGATTTGAGTGTGGATATCTGAATGATGCCTGTAGCTATAGGCATCATTCAGATATCATTCTTTCCAGCCAGCGATTCTGTGCATGATAAGAATGATCATGGTGGCAGTTCCACTGCTTGATCGTTCTTATAGGCGACGGGAGGGGACGCCCCCCCTCCCGCCTCCATCCGGTGCTTCTCCGGGCTCTCCCATGCCTATCGGGGGCCCGGAGAAAGAATCAGCCAGCGCCAGATGACGATAGAGATTTCTGGTGACCAGATGGTCACCAGTCATCTCTATGACCGTTGGAGGCCCGGGCGCGACGTTATGACATCACACCCGGGATCCCAGATGCCAACAAAGCCGCGATCGCGGCTTTCAGCATGAAGATCGGTGAATTTTTTTTCACGATCTCATGCTTTCCAGCCTGGAGGAGAGATGTGGGTTCTTATTGATCACGCATCTCTCCATAAAGAGGACCTGTCAAATAGATTCCTATTACAAGGGATGTTTACATTCCTTGTAATAGGAATAAAAGTGATAAAAAAATAAAAATGTAAAAAAAAAATTAAGGAAAATAAAATAATACATTTTTTTTTTTAAAAAAGCCCCTGTCCCTGGTAGCTTGCGCTCAGAAGCGAACGCACACGCAAGTCCCGTTCACATATGTAAACGTCGTTCAAACCACACATGTTAGGTATCGCCGCGTGCGTTAGAGCATATGCAAGAATTCTAGAACTAGACCTCCTCTGTAACTCTAAACTGGTAACCTGTAAAAATTTTCAAAGCGTCATCTATGGAGATTTTTAAGTAACGAAGTTTGGCGCCATTTCATGAGTGTGCGCAATTTTAAAGCGTGACATGTTACGTATCTATTTACTCGGTGTAACATCATCTTTCACATTATACAAAAAAATTGGGCTAATTTTACTGTTTTGTCATTTTTTAATTCATGAAACCGTTTTTTTTTCCAAAAAAAGGGCGTTTGAAAAATGATTGCACAAATACCGTGTAAGATAAAAAGTTGCAATGACCACCATTTTATTCCCTAGGGTATCTGCTAAAAAAACATATATAATATTTGGGGGTTCTGAGTAATTTTCTAGGTAAAAAATGATGATTTTTACATGTAGGAGAGAAGTGCCAGAATAGGCCCGGTATTGAAGTGGATTATGGCCTGAGGTTTGCTCTTTGATGATCCCGATCGTGCCCACTCAACCGAAACTAACCTTAGGTCATTACATCAGGGTAGATGCACTGCTGAGCAATACTGTTCTGATTTCCGCCGCTGGGCTCCTGACCAGTGGCGGTCCGTGCACTGTGGGTACAATGCGCCCGGCCCGGTCCCTTTCAGGATGCCGAACGCATGGATTCCTATGGAGGGGGCAGGGGGGGTGGTACTCATTGAAGCACCTGATTAGAGCCAGAGGCTCTAATAAGCTTCAAAATAGGGTGGGCTCAGGGCGCAGAGAGTGCGCCCTGATCCCACCCAATTGTGTGCCGATAGCAAATTAATTTTCATTATTTTCACACTAACCTTCCTCCCTGCCAATCAGGAGGCAGGGCGTCAGACCTGTTTCCTGATTGGCCAAAGCGCCAGGCCACACTATTGGATTCCTGGCGCTTAGGAAGAGGAGCGGAAGACTCGGAGACACGCTGGAGCGGAGGTCATGGTAAGTACCACAATTTCAGAGCCGCGTGTGGGGGGATTGGGGGTGCTGCCAGAGCCGCGATCCCTGCGAATGGGGGGGTCGGTGGGCACAGTGGCTGCATATGATGGGCACAACAGTGGCTGCATTTGATTGGCACAAGTGGCTGCATTTGATTGGCACAAGTGGCTGCATATGATGGACACAAGTGGCTGCATATGATGGGCACAAGTGGCTGCGTTTGATGGGCACAATGGCTACATATGATGGGCACAAGTGGCTGCATATGATGGGCACAAGTGGCTGAATTTGATGGGCACAAGTGGCTGCATATGATGGACACAAGTGGATGCATATGATGGGCACAAGTGGCTGCATATGATGGACAAAATGGCTTAATTTGATGGGCACAGTGGCTGCGTTTGATGGGGACAATGGCTGCATATGATGGGCACAATGGCTGCATATGATGGGCACAGTGACTGCATATGATGGGCACAGTGGCTGCATATGATGAGCACAGTGGCTGCATATGATGGGCACAGTGGCTGCATTTGATGGGCACAATGGCTGCAATTGATGGGCACAGTGGCTGCATTTGATGGTCGCTGTGAGTCTGCAATTGATGGGGGGGTTTCAGTATTTTTCAGTTTGTTTGCGCCCCCCCCAAAATTTTGAGCATCAGCCGCTGCTGCTCCTAACTCAGGGTGGAATAACCCAGCTCTAAGAATCCAGGTCAGGTGAGGCTTATCAGACTCCATCAAAGACTCCTTAGTACACTACCCTGAACCAAAGTCATTGAATGAAACCATGCAAGTCCGTATAGACAGGCGTTTACAGGAAAGGAGTACAGAGAGGTTTGATTCTTTGTCCCCTAGTATGCTGCCCACTTCTTCTTCATCAACCCTTCCTGAGCCCTCTCAACCTCTTCTGGAGGATGAGCCCATGTAAATTTATCCTTTGGGGAAAAGGCTAGAAGAAGATCTCGGAGACTCTGCTTATACTGTGGCAACCACGGCCACTTTGTCGCCAGCTGCCCTAACAAGCCGAAAAATCCCAAGAGTCTAGTGTGGGTGGGGTGTGCTTCTATAGACTATACCGTGTCAGTTTCCCTTATATAAACTATTTGTTCCTGCACAGCTTAGTTCTGCCAAGTTTCCTCATCACCTCTCAGCTTTCATAGATTCTGGTGCTGCTAGCAATTTCATTGATAGGGACCTAGCATACAGATTCCTGAGATCTTTTTCAGTCTTAGCTGTTGATAAGCCCCTGTCCATGGGCCTGGTCACCTTGTGCACGGTACCTATTACTCTGACCATTGGGGAATTTCATAGGGAGACTACCAGCTTCTACTTGATCTCATCTCCTGCTTATCCCCTTATCTTAGGGTATCCCTGGCTTAAACTTCATAACCCAAGCATAGATTGGGCTACAGGGGAGATTAGGTCCTGGTCCCAGACCTGCATCCAGAACTGCATTAAAACTGCTGACCTGTTGCCCAATTATAACTCTTGTGTGGCCAGTACAGGTCATGTGTCTTTATTACAGTCCTATTCGGATCCTGATCATGACAGTTTTTCCAAGTGTGACTCCAGCTTGCATAGCCATGTGCCTTTATATGACTATGTTAAAGCAAAAAATTCTGACAAGTTTATTGAATTCTCTACAGGCCACCTCTCCTGCCAATTGCCACAGCCTGAATCTTCTCCTCCTAGAAGCCAAACTTACCCGCTGTCTCGCAGCCTTGAGCCCTGTTTGGAAACTTTCTCTAAGTCCTCAGAATTCAAGCCCTTTGGCTTACCCCTACCTTTGCCTGTCCCCATACTCCCTGGGACACACACCCAGGCTAACTTGTTCTCAAGTTCCGCAGTTGCTACACCTGCCGATATGGTCCAGTCAGTTGCTACACCTGGCGATGCGGTCCATTCTGTTGCTACATATGGCGATGCGGTCCAGTCAGTCGCTACACCTGGCGATGCGATCCAGTCAGTCTCTACACCTGGCGATGTGGTTCGTCAGTCGCTACACCTGGTGATGCGGTCCAGTCTGCCTCTGCACCAATTATCCCAGTCCAGCCCATGCCAATTGAGTCTCCTTTTTTCTTATTTGGGACTTTCTGTAACCTGGCCACACCCTACTACTGCATCCATTCAAATCTGTCTAAGAAGTTCAATCCACCCTTTTGAAAAGACTGCCTCATTCTGCCAGGTGGGGCTTTCAACTTTTTTCAAATCTCTCTGCATTCTGCTTGTGTTTCAGCTATCCCGCTCGACTCCTGCGACACGTCACCTGCTAACCAACCTGACCTTGCAGATCCCCTGACCTCTGCCCAGTCTGATGGTCCTGTGCTGGATGTCCAGCTCATCTTTAAGGGTCTGGGGGCCCCTCCTCGGGGGGGGGGGTAATGTCAGCAGCATCTAGTGCTTCTGCTTCTCATTCCAGCATCCAGGGTTTTGGCTATGACACTCTCCTTGTCTGTCTGTCCACCTGCAAGGTGATTCATGTGATCAGTCCCTGAGTTTAAAGCAAACCTGTTATAAGCCAGCCAAACCTTCACTCGTATGCTTGTGATAGAGTGATACGTGTAACTTCTAATCAAGCCCCCTGTCTGTCTGCCTTGCTCTGCTTGTTTGGATTCCCCTGTATATGACCTTGGATATTGGACTATTCCCTGAACTCAGCCTGCCTTTTACCTGGACTGTCATTGAACCACTCTGTCTATCTGCCAACTGCAAGTACCTGTTTGCTTTGCTCAGTTTGCGCCTGCCCTGGCCTGGTAGCCAGGCACTATAGCATTGTGTATAAGTCCTGGGGCCAACCGAGTACTGGTAGGCTTGCTTGCCTTAGGGGAAAGGGGCTGCTATAGGTAAAGATCACAGTAGCCAGCTATAGTGTCTAGGTGACTTATGAAGGCAATTAATTCCATTAGATTTTAGTTAGGGGTATTTGAGTAAAGGGGGTTGAATACAAATGCACACCACACTTTTCAGATATTTATTTGTAAAAAAATTGAAAACCATTCATTATTTTCCTTCCACTTCACAATTATGTGCCACTTTCTGTTGGTCTATCACATAAAATCTCAATAAAATACATTTACGTTTTTTGGTTGTAACATGACAAAATGTGGAAAATTTCAAGGGGTATGAATACTTTTTCAAGGCACTGTGTATATATATATATATATATATATATATATATATATATATCAGAATCTGACTGATTCATACCCCTCCAAATGCGTGTAACTCTTAAATCACAAACAAGCTAACAGACATATTTAGCTAGTTTTAGCTGATGTGGAACAATGATAAACCTTACACCTGGTACACACTAACAGCGGGAGCTGTGTACGAAAAAAAACTGACAGCTCCAGTCGGAACTGCTATACTAACAGCCCGATGTTAGTATAGCAATCTCCCCCACTGAGCTGTTGTGTTCTGACACTCAGGTCAGTGCTCTCAGCCATTGGCCACTGGTTTTCCAGCATGCTCATCTGATGAAAGCTGACCAAACACACGGGCCAAATGTCGGACGGTTTTTATCGACCCGGCTGATGACTCCCGACATTTGGCCCATGTGTACTAGGCATTGCAAGAAGCTGATGATTGTCACTTGCTTGCTCCCAGCTGATGGTGGTTTGCATGTGGATTTTGTGAACACAAGTGGAATTTTTGAACTAAAGTGGGAGAGTTAATAACCAGGAGCTGTGCTTTTGACTGCTTCTGCTTGCAAGTGTTGTTTTAGGGGTTTTTATTTATTTTTATATTTTTTTTCCTTTGCTATCAGTTTTTAAAATACTTTTTTTTTTTTTTTTTTTTTTTCTGACACTTTTTAAACATACTTTTTTTTTTTTCTGCTAATTAAGGGGAGTGGTTAATTGTTCCCAGGTGTATAAAAGTGTCTACACACACTCCCCTGGAGCTTGCTCCCAGCTGATGGTGGTTTGCATGTGGATTTTGTGAACACAAGTGGAATTTTTGAACTAAAGTGGGAGAGTTAATAACCAGGAGTTGAAAACAGGAGTTTAAACAGAAGTCTTCAAATCTGTAAGTAACATCTTAAACTTCCCTTAAGTAATTGTATTGTAACTGGGAAATGAGTGCTAGCAGGGTTGAAGGTTTTGCTCAGTGCACAGTGTGCCACATGTATGCAAAATTGGTGCAACAGCTCCAGGATGCATACCGCTGTGACAGATGTGAGCAGGTTGCCCTTCTGGAAGCTCGCATTAGAGATCTGGAGGAGCAAGTTGCAACACTGGGCAGAAAGGACAACCTTGAAGGGGGTCCTCTGCTCGCTGAGCAGGTGGTCAGTAGGGTTGATGTGGGGGGTGGAGGGGCAAGTCAGGATTATCAGATAGGAAGATGGGTTAATGTAGTTAGAGGGAGTGGAAGGGGCTCGCAGAATAGGAAGGCCAGTCCTGTGTTTGTGCATCAAAACAAATTTGCCAAGTTGGGTGAAGATGTGGAGGTGGCAAACACAGAGGTGGCAGCCCTAGATGTCACTGCTATCCCTAACAGCCGGGAGAGCAGCCCATCTAGTAAAGGTGGTGAGGGGAGTGCAGGTAGGCCTAGACAGTTGGTGGTTATAGGGGATTCTATAATCAGAAGGACTGATAGAATAATTTGTCGCCAGGATCGCCTCAACCGAATGGTTTGCTGTCTCCCTGGTGCTAGGGTTCGGCATGTGGTGGACCGGGTGGATAAATTACTGGGAGGGGCTGGGCATGACCCAGCTGTCTTGGTCCACGTTGGAACCAATGACAGTATACATGGAAGGTGGAGGCTCCTTAAGAATCAATTTAAAGAACTAGGCTGCAAGTTGAAGGGAAGGACCTCCAAGGTGATATTCTCTGAAATATTGCCTGTGCCATGCGCAACACAGGAAAGGCAGTGGGTGATTAGAGAGCTGAATGCATGGCTCAAGACCTGGTGTAGGGAGGAGGGATTTGGGTTTCTAGAGCACTGGGCTGACTTTTCATTTGGGTGCAACCTATATGCTAAAGACGGTTTGCACTTGAATGGAAGGGGGTCTGCTGTGCTGGGGGAGAGGTTTATAGGAAGGCTGGAGGAGTATTTAAACTAGGATTGAGGGGGGAGGGTGAACTAGAATTACATCAAGAAGACAGGTCAGTTAGGGGTCAGACATTAATGGAGGGTGGAATGGGGACAGATGGGGGGAGGGTTATGGCAGGTGTCAAGAAATTTCCCATGTTGCAAACAGCCATTGGAAACTGTAGTGCCATTTGTACTACTAAAAAATATATGAAAAACACCAGACCAAAATGTAATAATGCATTAAAGTGTTTGTTCACCAATGCCAGAAGTCTGCCAAGCAAAATAGGTGAGTTGGAAGCTCTGGTGCATGAAGTGAACTATGATGTAATCGGTATTGCTGAAACTTGGCTTCAATCCTCACATGACTGGGCTATTAATATTCCTGGCTATGCACTCTTTCGGAGAGACAGGGTAAAA
This sequence comes from Aquarana catesbeiana, assembly GCF_042186555.1. Classification (NCBI taxonomy): domain Eukaryota; kingdom Metazoa; phylum Chordata; class Amphibia; order Anura; family Ranidae; genus Aquarana; species Aquarana catesbeiana. Next base: position 147,060,295 of record NC_133325.1, read on the forward strand.
AGGAAAGGTGGCGGGGTCTGTCTCTATGTGAGAAGTGATCTCAAAGCAAGTGTGAAAGAGGACCTGATTGATGGAGAGTGTGATGAGTCTGAAGCATTATGGGTGGAACTACATATAGATGGGCGTAGTTCAAAGTTAATCATTGGAGTTTGTTATAGACCACCCAATGTTAACGAGGAGGTGGAGACTCAGCTCCTTGCACAGATGGAAAGGGCTGCAAGGGCTGGGACAGTGATAATAATGGGAGATTTTAACTACCCAGAAATTGACTGGAGTAATGGCACTGCTGGGACAGTTAAAGGGCAAAAATTTATAAACCTAGTACAGGACAATTTTATGGTCCAGTTTATTGAGGCCCCAACTAGGAATGAAGCTCTGTTGGACCTGGTAATCTCAAACCATGCAGAGCTTATTACTAATGTGCAGATAAAGGAACACCTGGGTAGCAGTGACCATAACATGATTTCATTTGATGTTAGCTGTAAACAAGAAATACATAAGGGAAAGATAAAAACACTTAACTTCAAGAGAGCAAATTTTCCAAGGATGAGGGCTGCTCTCGAGGACTTAGACTGGGAGGGAATATTGGCAGCGATAAACATAGAACAGAAATGGGAATTCTTCAAAAAGACTGTTTGGGACCTCACTGCAAAGTATATTCCCATGGGCAATAAGTTTAAAAGGCTAAAAAGAAAACCTATGTGGCTCACGGTCAAAGTTAGAAAAGCTATAAACAATAAGAAAAGAGCTTTTAAAAAATATAAAAATGAAGGAACACTAGTGTCATTTAAATGCTACAAAGAATTTAACAGAATATGTAAAAAGGAAATCAAGGGTGCAAAAATTCAAAATGAACGAGAGATCGCAAAAAATAGTAGGACAAACCCCAAAAAATTCTTCAAATATATTAATAGTAAAAAGGTCAGGTCTGAGCATGTAGGCCCTTTACAAAATAATCTAGAGTGGGTGACTGGGGACAAGGAGAAGGCTAATTTATTAAATACTTTCTTCAGCTCTGTATATACAAAAGAGCATGGGGAAGCTCATGTCCATAAGGGGGGTGGTATTGACACAGCCTCCAATGATCCACAATGGCTCAAAAGGGATATGGTCCAGAAATATTTAGACAGAATAAAGGTGGATAAAGCACCTGGACCTGATGGCATCCACCCACGGATCCTAAAAGAATTGAGCTCTGTAATTTCAAAGCCATTGTATCTAATTTTTAGGGACTCATTAATGACGGGAATAGTACCGCTGGATTGGCGCAGGGCGAACGTGGTGCCTATATTTAAAAAGGGATCAAAGTCTTTACCAAGTAACTATAGACCTGTTAGTTTAACTTCTATAGTTGGGAAGATACTGGACGTTTAATAAAAGACCACATAGACGAGTTCTTGCTGGAAAAAAACATTTTAAGCAACAGACAGCATGGGTTCATGAAAGACAGAAGTTGTCAGACAAACCTGATTTCTTTTTATGAAGAGGTAAGTAAAACCTTGGACAGAGGGGTGGCTGTGGACGTGGTTTACTTGGATTTTGCAAAAGCGTTTGATACAGTTCCGCACACACGGCTCATGTGTAAGTTAAAGTCTACAGGGTTGGAAATATCAGTTTGTAAATGGATAGAAAACTGGCTAAAAGACAGAATTCAGAGAGTAGTGGTTAATGATTCTTACTCTGAATGGTCTAAGGTTATCAGTGGTGTACCCCAAGGTTCAGTGCTGGGACCCTTACTCTTTAATATCTTTATAAATGATATTGGATCTGGGATCAAAAGTAACATTTCTGTCTTTGCAGATGACACCAAGCTATGCAGTGGAATAACGTCCTTACAGGATGTCTCCAATTTACAAGCTGACCTCAATGCTCTGTCTAATTGGGCGACTATGTGGCAGATGAGGTTTAATGTTGAGAAATGTAAAGTTATGCACTTGGGGGCTAAGAATATGCATGCATCATACATGCTAGGGGGAGTACAACTGGGGGAATCTGTAGTGGAGAAGGATCTGGGGGTTTTGGTAGATCATAAGCTCAATAATAGCATGCAATGCCAAGCTGCGGTTTCCAAAGCGAGCAAAGTTCTTTCTTGTATTAAGAGAGGTATGGACTCCAGAGAGAGAGATATCATTTTGCCCCTGTTCAAATCATTAGTAAGACCTCATCTGGAATATGCAGTTCAGTTTTGGACACCAGTTCTCAAAAAGGATATCGGGGAACTGGAGAAAGTGCAGAGAAGGGCAACCAAACTGATAAGAGGCATGGGGGAGCTCAGCTATGAGGAAAGATTAGAGGAACTGAATTTGTTCACTCTTGAGAAGAGGAGAATAAGGGGGGATATGATCAACATGTTTAAATATATAAGGGGTCCATATAGTGAACTTGGTGTTGAGTTATTCACTTTACGGTCAACACAGAGGACAAGGGGGCACACTCTTTACGACTGGAGGAAAAGAGATTTCATCTCCAAATACGGAAAGGTTTCTTCACAGTAAGAGCTGTGAAAATGTGGAATAGACTCCCTCCAGAGGTGGTTCTGGCCAGCTCAGTAGATTGCTTTAAGAAAGGCCTGGATACTTTCCTAAATGTACATAATATAACTGGGTACTGACATTTATAGGTAAAGTTGATCCAGGGAAAATCCGATTGCCTCTCTGGGATCAGGAAGGAATTTTTTCCCCTGCTGTAGCAAATTGGAGCATGCTCTGCTGGGGTTTTTTGCCTTCCTCTGGATCAACTGTGGGTATAGTATTGGGTATATTGGATTGTACGTTTTTTTTTTTTTTTTTTTTTTTATGGTTGGACTGGATGGACTTGTGTCTTTTTTCAACCTGACTAACTATGTAACTAACTATGTAACTTGGATTTTATTATGTTTTTCTGTTTTAATGGACAAACTTTCACTGTTAAATTGTTGTACAATAGCTTCATAAAGCAAGACAAGAAAGAAATTACAAGAGATATGTCTTTTTGTGGCGTAGTATTTGGCAGTATTTATAGAAGTGTATGTAAACCTTAATAATGAACGTTTGGTCTGTTGAATATACAGCTGAAAGTGTTTTGTTATATGTGTTGTATTGGTGCAAAATAATATCTGTAATTCTGTGCAGAATGGTTATCAGTTATTCTCATCTCTGTTTAGTTCTCTCTTGGGATAACAGAGCACCTGACTCTTCACTCACTGGCTACTTTATTAGGTACACCTTGCTAGTACTGGGTTGGACCCGCTTTTGCCTTTAGAACTGCTTTAATGCTCCGTGGCATAGATTCAACAAGGTGTTGGAAACATTCCTCAGAGATTTTGGTCCATATTGACATGATAGCATCACGCAGTAGCTGCAGATTTGTTGGCTGGACATCCATGTTCCACCACATCCCAAAGGTGCTCTATTGGATTGAGATCTGGTGACTATGGAGGCCATTGGAGTACAGTGACCTCATTGTCATGTTCAAGAAACCAGTTTGAGATGATTTGAGCTTTGTGACATGGTGCATTATTCTGCTGGAAGTAGACATCAGAAGATGGGTACACTGTAGTCATAAAGGGATGGACATGGTCAGCAACAATACTCAGATAGGCCGTGGCATTTAAATGATGCTTAATTGGTACTAAGGGGCCCAAAGCGTGCCAAGAAAATATCCATCAAACCATTACACCACCACTACCACCTTGAATTGTTGATACAAGGCAGGATAGATCCATGCTTTTGTGTTGTTTACACCAGATTCTGTCCCTACCATCTAAATGTCACAGCTGAAAGCGAGACTCAGACCAGGCAAAGTTTTTCCAATCTTTTATTGTCCAATTTTGATGAGCCTGTGTGAATTGTAGCCTCAGTTTCCTGTTCTTCGCTAACAGGAGTGGCACGCGATGTGGTCTTCTGCTGCTGTAGCCCATCTGCTTCAAGGTTCGATGTGTTGTGCGTTCAGAGATGGCATTCTGCATACCTTAGTTATAACGAGTGGTTATTTGAGTTACTGTTGCCTTTCTATCATCTTGAACCAGTCTGCCCATTCCCCTCTGATCTCAACAAGGCATTTTCATCCACACAATTGCTGTTCACTGGATATTTTCAGATTTATTCTCTTTTTCGGACCATTCTCTGTAAACCCTAGAGACGGTTGAGTGAGAAAATCCCAGTAAATCAGCAGTTTTTGAAATACTCAGACCAGCCCGTCTGGCACCAACAACTTTGCCACGTTCAAAGTTACTTAAATCCCATTTCTTTCCCCATTCTGATGCTCCGTTTGAACTTCAGCAAATTGTATTCACCACGTCTAAATGCCTAAATGCATTGAGTTGCTGCCATGTGATTGCTTGATTAGCAATTTGTGTTACCAAGCAATTAAACAGGTGTACCTAATAAAGTGACTGGGGGAGTGTATGTTATGGTTATGAGCAGATTGGGAGGGGTTCTGTAGTGCCAACACACTTTCTGTCCTAGGGTAACAATGCTGCTTTTTCATATATATAACACAATCCCCTGTTTCAGTGACAAAACATAAAAAAAAAATTACAGAAATCCTGTCCTGTGCACAATTAACTTTTGAGAGAATGTTGCCCTGTACTTTAAACATGTTTCCTTCTTATGCCACGTACACATGGTCGGATTTTCCGATGGGAAATGTTCGATGGGAGCTTGTTGTCGGAAATTCTGACCGTGTGTAGGCTCCATCTGACATTTTCCATCGGAATTTCCGACAAACAAAATTTGAGATCTGGATCTTAAATTTTCCTACAACAAAATCTGTTGTTGGAAATTCCGATCGTGTGTACACAATTCCGACGCATAAAAATTCCATGCATGCTCGGAATCAAGCAGAAGAGCCACACTAGCTATTGAACTTTATTCTTCTCGGCTCGTTGTACGTGTTGTACGTCACCGCGTTCTTGACGTTTGGAATTTCCGACAAGATTTGTGTGACTGTGTGTATGCAAGACAAGTTTGAGCCAACATCTGTCGGAAAAAAAACATGGATTTTGTTGTCGGAACGTGCGATCGTGTGTACAGGACATTAGGATGATCATGTTGTTCTTCATAGATGTAGATAGGTGAGTGAGTGTTATCACCCTAGGAAAGGCTGTTACACTGATAAAAATGATTCTGTTGGTTTGTAATTTTAACATAAAAATTGTATAATTTTCAACATAAAAATAAATGTTTACTTTGATATTTTAAGTGCCTTACTTAATTTTCATTAGTTCTTAAAACACACCTTTTACATTCACGAAAAAAATGTATAATATTGAGTAATCTAGACAAAACTTTTAAGGTATGTGCATTTCCATATTCTAATTGAGTTACATTTACTTAAAAAAAATTATCTTTTAATTTGACTGAAATTGCGGGACACATATGTTTGCCAAACGTCCAACCGCACGAGTTTTGATGCTGTATATTTTAAAGAGTTTGACGTCTTTTGGAACTTTGAAAGCCTGCACAAGGCAGTTCCCATACTTTTGAGGCCCATCAGGACAAAAGAGCACCACCAGTGACAAGAATTTTTCCAAGTCGCTACAAAGCCATGCTATGCCATTGAAAAGTAAGAATGAACACTGAATAAATTATTGTTCACATGCTTTAAATTTTGCTTAACATACCATCCAAAATGTCTATTTTATTTGCTGATTAATATATTTATAATAAATGGACATACGTCCATTGTATGCACCTATCGAGACAACTCACTTGTGCACGGGCAAAGGTTGTACCTACTGCATTCTGCAGAACGCAGCCAAGATGCAGGGTGAGGGACTGCCAGCTGTTAAGCTTAAAAACTATTTTGTGCCACAAAAATGAATGTTTCAGCCGCTTAGGTTTTTGAGATATTGGAATTCAAATTTAGATTATGTAACATCAAGCCCCGCCCACTTTGCACCCAATGTTATAAAAATGTAAAAACAAATATTGCATTCATTTGCACTGCATCTGTGCTGATTTGTGATTCAAAAACAAATGTATGTGCTGGTTTGGTTTCAGAGATATTGCTCATTATAGTTGATGAAACCTCTCCCACTTTGCACCACATGTTATCACATTTGAAAAACAATTATAAAATTTCTTTGTGCTGCGCTTGTGCTGATTTGTACCACAAAAACAAACTTTCTGTTTGTTCAGTTTTTGAGATATTGGACATTCAATGTTAGATTATGTAACCTAAAGTCCCGCCCACTTTGCACTTTTTTATTACATTTCAAAAACAAATATATCATATTTATGCTGCGTTGACAGGAAAAACAAGCATATTGCTATGGTGTATTTTTTTCATATAGCACTCTCATTTTGTATCAGAAAGAATGATTGAGGAACTCATTTATGCTTTTAGCCTGAGCCACCCTGAAAAACCTAAAATATACGTTTGAAGTTTTTCAGAAGATCTTTTTAGAGCTAGATGTGGGGAATCTATCTTCAAAAGTTCACACTTTAACCGCTTGCCGACCAGCCACCATCATTATACTGTGGCAGGTCGGCTCTCCTGCGCAAACCGCCATAGGTGTATGTTGGTCTTTGCACAGGAGATAATGGGCACGCGCACCTGCGGTATACAGAGGCAGAACGGGGATCTACCTATGTAAACAAGGTGATTCCCATTTTGCTAGATGACATGTCAGAGATCTACTGTTCCCAGTGATTGAGAACAGCTATCTCTGTCATGTTCCTGGTAGCCCATCCCCCCTACAGTTAGAACACACCCAGGGAACACACTTAACCCCTTGATTGCCCCCTAATGTTAACCCCTTCCCTGCCAGTGTCATTTATACATTGATTGGTGCATTTTTATAGCACTGATCAATGTAATAATGTCACTGGTCCCTAAAAAGTGTAATTTGGGGTCAGATTTGTCTGCCGCAATGTCACAGTCCCTTTAAAAATTACAGATTGCTGCCATTACCAGTAAAAAGAATTAAAAAAAATAAGTTTGTAGACGCGATAACTTTTGCGCAAACCAATTAATATACGCCTATTGCGATTTTCTTAACCAAAAATATGTAGAAGAATACATATTGGCATAAACTGATTAATACATTTTTTTTTAGATTTTTGGGGATATATATTATAACAGAAAGTAAAAAAAAACATTTTTTTTCAAAATTGTCAGTCTTTTTTTATTTATAGCGCAAAAAATTAAAACCGCAGAGGTGATTAAATATCACCAAAAGAAAGCTCTATTTGTGGGAAAAAAGGAAGGTCAATTTTGTTTGGGTACAGCGTCACACAACTGCACAAAAGTCAGTTAAAGCGACGCAGTGCCCTATCGCAAAAAATGGCCTGGTCATTAAGGGGTCAAATCCTTCTGGGGCTGAAGTGGTTAAAGAGCAAATTACTTTCCTGGTAAAAAAAAAAAAAAGTTAATACATTCTGTATTCTATGTTCTTTACAGATATACTGTATATATATGTGTTTCAGTTTGATTTGTTAGCTAAGGCATTTTTATTTTCTTTTTTTTTAAATGTTTACATTTACATTTGATGCTGCTTTACTAATATTACATTTGTAACACTTTATAAATAATAAATGTTATTTTGTTTTGAAAGCCTGTTTCATGAGACTATTCCTTTTTTTTAAAAGCCATATTATTGTATTATTTTAATATCAAAACCTTCATATATCAAAATACATTTGGAAAATAAGTTTTACCAACTTAAAAAAAAATGAGTAAGTTACAAGTTAATATCACTTAAAACTAAGTAACTAATAGGGAAGCACAGTGGTGTAGTGGTTAGCACTTTCATCTAGCAGCAAAAGGGTTGCTGATTTGAATCCCAACCACAACAGTCCCTGCCTGCTATTTGCATGTTCTACCCTGTGCCTGTATAGGTTTCCTCCCACACTCCAAAGACATGCTGATAAGGTAATTGGCTCCTGTGTAAATTGACCCTAATATATGTATGAATGTGAGCTAGGGATCTTAGTTTGAAAGCTCCTTGAGGGCAGGACTGATGTGAATTTACAATATATCTGTAAATTGATGGTGCTATAAAAGTATTTGAATAAATAAGTTAACGTATCTGTTCCTAACTGAAACTTTTCTAGAAGCTGGAAAAATTGAGTTGGCTGTACTTGAACCTATGGTCTATAAACTGAAAAAATTGAGTTGGCTTTACTTAAAAATATAGTTCCAGACAAGTTAAGGTATGCATTCCTAACTTAAAACACTATGGTCTATGAATTTTGAGTTGGCTTTACTTAAAACAACTAAGTTGAAAACATGAAAATTCAAATGGGTCAGACAAAAATAAGTTTAGGTGACAGTACTTAAAAAGCTGATGCAAATAGTTGCCTCAATTTTTCTGAGACTCAGCACAATATTTTTTACAGTGTAGTTTCTGTCACTTGGTAAAAATAACAAAAAAAGAAAGCCTAATAAACGAAGACTAACGCAGCCACCACAACTAATGCTGGCCATACATGCACAGAATTTTGCTGAAACTGGTTGTTTTCTGAAAGATCGTTCTACAATCGTAGCGCTAGTGGACCCAACTATATCACTGATTTTGAACGTGGGCCCAGCTAATGTCGATGGATCCGAATCGAAAACTTTTACAGTTTCAACTAAAGTGTATGTTGTAATTGAAACGATAAGAAGATTCTGTCTTGTATAATTTATATATGTTTTTATTGTTATCCGACGGTAACGATGATCGTGAAAATGATCATGTAAACGAGTTTATTCTATCAGTTAGTGGGCAATTTGCTTTCGACCGATGAATAATTGTTCAATCTGCAAACAGCCGAAATTCTGTGCGTGTATGGCCAGCATAAGGGTTGGTAAGCTGCAATATATTACATCATTTGCTCTTGGGTTCAAAGTGACATTAAAGGTTATTTTTTAATTTTTTTAACAACAAACATGTTATACTTACCTGCCCTGTGCAATGGTTTTGCTTAGAGCAGCCCCGATCCTCCTCTTCTTGGGTCCCTCATCTGCGCTTCAGGCCCCTTCCCCTGACTAGTGCCCCCAGAGCAAGCAACTTGCTATGGGGGCACCCGATCAGGGTCACTCCTAAGCCGCTGACCTGTGTGTCCATTCACACATGGAGCGTGACTCTCCCCTGTCTCTTCACTGACTCACTGGCTGTGATTGACAGTAGTGGGAGCCAATGGCTATTGCTGCTGTCTTTGCCAATGTGGAGAGAGAGACCCGGGAGAGCCAAGGCTCTTGTGCATATTGCTGGAACGAGATGGGGCTCAGGTATGTTTTAGGGGGGGCTGGGGGTGTTGCTGCACACAGAAGGTTTTTTTTTTACCCTCGTGCATTGAATGCATGAAGGTAAAAAGCCTTGAGCCTTTACAACCAATTTAAATACACTTAAGATCATCATTAGAACCCACAATCAGCAGGATAATTGGTACACTTCCTTCATTTTGGTTTTCAAGGCTGTGGTTGGCTTCTAGGTGGTTTTGCAGCCTGTGTAAATCCCTGATTTTCCCAGGAAAACTTATGTCACTCTGCACTGCATAAAACAGCGCTTTAGAAGGTGAATCGTTTTAACATTTTTAAAAAAATCCTCTTCTACTTGATAGCTCTATTATTAGCTTTGCTTTCCCTTCAAACAACCTCTATAAATTTGATGTAAAGCAGCTCAGTTCGTATAGCATCCGCAAGTCACTGCGTTAAATGCTTGTAAAACCATACACATGCAAAAGAAAAAACATTTATATTATAGGAATTCTAAGACCACAATGTTTTATGAAAGCCTCCTTGACCCCTATATTTTTAATGTGACTAATAGCGCTTTAATTTTTATGGGGCTTTTATTTGAAGTGACTATTATTCTTAAAGCCTAACTTAGCAATTGAACTGCACATTATGCCTAAATAACTTTACCCAAAATGATTTAGTGTGTCCTAATGCATGTCTTGGATTTTTATCTCGGAAATAATATAGGTCTTTAGTAGAAGCAACCAATATTCACTATGAAAGAGAAATTTTAGACCAGGTTTTAAATGCTTCGCTGATTTTGCAACTGTAAATCTTAAAATGCGTTCCTTAGGTGGTCAGTGGCCTAATAAATAAATGAGACAAGTACAGTATGTGTTCCTCCCTTCTCTTATTTCTTTGCAGATGATTAATATATGCCATTCGTAACTGTATTTTGGTTACATACTAGAAATTATAGCTGTTTATACATATTTAATCTCAGCTTCATGTTTTGAATAGAGAAAGAAGTGCTAGAATCTTACAACCATTATTTTTTATGCTTATGTCTCCTTCAGGGAGATTTCTTTCTGTACTGGGGACATCCTGTATCATCAGGACAGGAAGTGAGGAGACATCTTACCAATGGGGAAAAGAAACCCCTTTTATTGTTAATTTATGTTGAATAATTCAAGTAAGCAAGAAGATTAAGGCAGAATAGGGCCCAAGACAAGGTAGGCATTCCCCCTCCCCCGCCATGACTTTGATTGTCTTCGATAAGTATTTCAGTAGGCACAGACAAGCCACTCTGTTTGTATTGTCTGTATGGGCAAACACCAACTGCCTACAAGTGCATCTTCTCCTGTAAAGTGATAGACACTTAGACAGGTTAATATGGGGAGAATTTGCTATCTTCTGATTTACTGAGAAAAATGAAAGGATGTATGTGGATCCCCAGGACATCTATTAGGTTTAAAGCTGGCCATAGATGGTCAAGTTTTTCTTTTTTTTCATTCAGTGGTCTGAAGGGGGAAAAAAATCAAAAAGATTTTTGATTCCACACAAATGAGGTGGATGGAGGAATTGCATTCTGACAGTGGGACTCTTCGGTGTCGGAATACACTGATTAGTGGCTGGGATGGCTACACATTGACTAACATGGCTCTATCACCCTTAGGCTCCTGCCTAGGTTTTCTTGATGATGATCAGGCCATGAAGTTAGGGACAGGGTATGGTTAAATTGTTTTTATCCTTTTTTAATAACAGGCTCACTTTAAATGCTTATACATACCTTACCTTTTTTTTCTCCTGCTATTTCATTTGACTGCTGGGAGTGAAAGAATATACCAGGTAGGTTTGAGTTTGCGGTTCATGTGACTTACCACCCCTTCCTTACCCATGCCAGTGCTGGTGCTTGGCTGGTCTGGAATCTAGCACTATCACATGGGGAAAGGAGAGATCCTTTAGCTCTGTGTATGCTCCAAGCTGTGACTTGGCTAAACAAACTGACAAAAGAGCTACAGTAAAGGAAGGTCAGAATAGGTAGCATGTGGGGTATTATGTGGGGCAAATCATTGTTAAACTTTAACCGCTTCTCGTTCAGCCATTGTACATAAACAGCCAGACAGGAGCTGTCTGAGATGCAGGAGGGAGTATACAGTATATACAGCCTCCCACATCTGCCACATACACTTTGTCTAGGTGCACAGCAGTGCACTCTGTGATCAGTGTGTACTTTGACATTGGCCCTGTACCGTGTGATTGCTGTGGTCAATCACAGTGATCGCACTTGTAAAGAAAGGCTGCATCATGCTGCCTTTGAGCAATTTCCTCTAACAGTGATCAGCAGAACGTTCATTATAGTGATTGGTCTGTAATAAATACAGTCCTTGAGCAGTAATAAGGTGACATTATATTTCTCTGCTGCCTGGTGATGTCTATGCCAATTCAGCAGCCTCTATCTCTGATTAATAACCACAGCAGAATAATGTCAGAAGAGTGACACTGCACTGCTGGCAGTATGTAAAAAAAAAAAAAATACATTACAGCGTGTGTGTGTGTATGTGTGTGTGTGTGTGTGTGTATATATATATATATATATATATATATGTATATATATATATATATATGTATATGTATATATATATATATATATATGTATATATATATATATATATAATGTTGTCAAAAGTATTGTGACACCTGCTTTTACAAACACATGAACTTTAATGGCTTTCCAGTTTTAGTCCATGCGATTCAATATTGAGTTGGCCCATCTTTTGCATTTAATCCAACGGACTAATAGGGCGTACACACGGTCGGACTTTGTTCGGACATTCCGACAACAAAATCCTAGGATTTTTTCCAACGGATGTTGGCTCAAACTTGTTTTGCCTACACACGGTCGCACAAAGTTGTCGGAATTTCAACAACCACGCGGTCACGTACACCACGTACGAGGAGACTAGAAAAGGCCGGTTCAGAACCAAGCCCGGAACCCTTTGGGCTCCTTTTGCTAATCTCCTGTTAGTAAAAGTTTGGTGAGAGACGATTCGCGTTTTTTCAGACTCGTGGCTTTCAGATCGTTTTCTGCCGTTCAGTTTGTGCTTGTGGGTTTGTATCTGCTCTTCAGTGCGTGCAGCAAGTTCCGCGTGACTTTAGGTAGTCATTGTATTCTTGTTCGTTCGTTACTGGTTTTCAGGTCGCTCTTCACAGGCCTTGCTGTTCTTCAGTGCGTTCTGTTACTTCGTTCTGAGCAGCCGACCGTTTTCTAGCCATGTTTCGTATGCGTACTCCTCGTAGAGTTCGTGCTGTGCGGGGGCTTGGTGTTGGGGTCCTGACCTTGACACAAGTCCAGTCCATGAACAGGGTGGGGAGGAGTTCATGGACCAAGAATTGGTTGCTTCAGCGTGACCAGTTCTGTCATATGCCTTTGCTCCGTGAGATCCGTGAGAATAATCCTGGTGATTTCAGGAACTTTCTCAGGATGACGGACCCCGTGTTTCACCGTTTGTTGGCTTCGCTGACCCCCTATATCAGCAGGCAGGATAACTGCATGAGGCAAGCCATCACTCCGGAGCAGAGGCTGGTCGCTACCCTGCGGTACTTGGCCACAGGGAGAAGCCTGCAGGACCTCAAGTTCTCGACAGGCATCTCCCCCCAGGCTCTTCTTTGTGGACATTTACTGCTTGTGTTTGTTTGAGCTGACCCTGACAGAAATGTGTGGAGTGCAGAAAATATTGTGATTGTGTAACCTTACAAAGCACCGTTGGCTGTTATTTACTAAATGCAAAGACACTTTTCACTACAAGTGCACTTGCAACTGCACTGAAACTGCACTTGTAGTGCAAAGTGGATTTGCCCTTAGGAAATTACCCCCATTTTCTCATAAAACAACAATTACATCACCCCAAAAGTGTTGTAGCGTTGAGACAATAATCCACACATTCTTGATGAACAATCTTTTTAATACCTGCACAATCACATGCACATTTACCAAAGGTTTTTCTGACAAACCAACATGTTTGTTGTATAACAATTTTTGTGGTGTCATTATCCAAAATCAAAATGTGCATTTTAGATAAAACAGGCCTGTGTAAAACCAACAAGAAAGACACAAATCTTGATCTTACAAACGTCACATTTGGTAGAACTTGAAGGCAACATCAGACATGAGCATTTAGGAACTGTGTTTGATATTGTGTTCAGATGGGGGCAAATCACCCCAGGAAAAGCCAAATTTGGAAGATGCACACAAATTTCACAATGTCAACATGTGCGACCTGCCATCACGGGGGATCAAGGGACGTGTTTTGGGGGAGAAAGCCCTTCCTCACCGCTACTTTATTATTGAGGAAGGGGTTGCACCCCCAAACCGCCTCCATTGATCTCCCGTGATGGCAGATAGCACATGTTGGCACACTGTGTGCATCCTCCAAATTTGGCTTTGGGAAAAATCACAAAAACATTTCCCACATTGTATGTAGCAGACAAAAGAAGAAAGTGATTTGGAGGGGTTTTAAACTCGCCCCAAAACATCAATGATGTTTTTATATTTTGGAATAACATCATTGATGTTTTGCTTGATGATTTCCAATTGTAAATTACACCCCATGATCTCCCCGATCAGGATCTGGGCACTTTCTGATGTGAAAGGATCTTCATCCACAACCTCACGATCACCTAAAAAGAGAGGAACCCCAAAATAAATTAGGTTTCCAAAAAAATGCCACCATCCATCTCTTATCTGAGCGTGTGGTCGCAGACACTCACCTGTTGTGGTGACTAGTTCCACCACGTCTTCATCCTCCTGCTCAGCTTGTGTTGGGGTGATTTCCCCTTGTTCCAGAGGGGGGGGGGGCTCTGGTCTCCTCGGATGAGGGGTGTCCTCCGAGTCTTTTCTTCCCTATGTAAAACAAAAATGCTATAATTAGCACACAGATATTTAATGTCAGAACTATAAAGATGAAACATTGCTTGGAAGTGGGGTACAATGATCTATTTTAGCCGAGTTCCAAGATGTAGCTTTTTTAGTGTCCTTTGTCAAGCTGCAATACTTTACCTGTTTGGTACAAGCTTCACAGATGGAGACCCCCCTATAGTATACACTGGAGCACCTGTGTGCCCCCCCTAATAAAAATGGTGTTCTTTTGTCCCACACTAGTGCTCCAGTGTCCAGATGTGAAAACTTCTGCTCAGTGTCCTCTCCTTACACACACTAGTTTGCATTTCATTCTAGTAACAAAGCCATCTACACAACCCAATTCTTTGAAGCCAAGTATAGGGCGTCAAAATGGTGGCCAAATGCATATGGGCTAAACAATGTTATTTTATAGTCCGAAATAAAAATGTGTTATCCGAACGAATAATGTGCCCATGAACATGAAAGTTGCCATTTTAAACTGTACAACAGTTCCTAAAAGCACATGGAGCAGCACGAACGTAATAAACACAAAAAGAATAGGAACACAGCACAAATACTTACTTTTTTGCAGCACTCTCCGGATCTTTCTGTACTGCTCATGTTCTCGTAATTTCAGGTCCGACCACCGCTTCCTGAGCTTTTTATAGTTGTGACCCCTTAATAAAATTTTTTTAGGTAAATTCTACTCTCCTGTGTGTGTTTTCATCCAAAAAGGACAGTTTGTTGGTGAGGATTCAGGTACATTTCTAAAGTACAATGTGAAATTAACAAGGGACAACAACACCAAACAATCTCCTACAGATTAAATAGAACAACATATCAATGGTGTTGTGGGAACTTGTCACAAAAAACACACAAACATTTTCGGGAGTACAAATCAAAATCACCAAAAAAAAAAAAAAAAAAATGAGAAACACAAAAAAAGATTCTACATTAAAGGCAAAAAAAAAAAATAAAATATACAAAAATATGTTGTCAGATGTGAGAAATCAAAATATATTGAGGGAATCCCGATAAATAGTAACGAAAGAAGTTTGTGAGAAGTGTGTGTGAATATGAGCAGCAAAACTACTTAATTCTTGTCACATTATAAAGAAGAAGAGAGTGCGCTGTATTACCATTTTTAACATTGCAGCGTGACGAAAGTGCTGTATCCATTGCGAACGCTAAGTTTACCAGAACGAGCTGTCCCGTGTCGGAATTTCTTCTGAGCATGCGTGGCACTTTGTGCGTCGGAACAGGCCACACACGGTCGGAATTGACGCGATCGGATTTTGTTGTCGGAAAATTTTATCTCCTGCTGTCCAAATTTGTGTGTCGGAAAATCCGATGGAAAATGTCCGATGGCGCCCACACACGGTCGGAATTTCCGACAACACGCTCCGATCGGACATTGTCCATCGGAAAATCCGACCGTGTGTACGGGGCATAAGACTGGAATACCATTAAAGTTCATGTGCGTGTAAAGGCAGGTGTCCCAATACTTTAGACAATATAGTATATAGCTTAGTTTGTAGATGCAATACATTTCACACACAGCAATTATTATACACTTATTGGGATTTTTTTTTGCTAAAGACATGTAGCAGAACACATTTTGGCTTAAATAATGACAAAATTCGATTTTTTACATTTTGTTTTGGATACATTTATAGCAGAAAATAAAAAATATTGTTTTTTTTTTTTTTTCAAAATGTTGGGTCTTTTTTCGTTTATAGCACAAAAACTATTAAAACACCAAAAGAAAGCTCTATTTGTGTGAAAAAAAAAGGTTTAAATGTAATTTGGATACAGCGTTGCATGACCGCGTAATTGCCAGTTAAAATAGCACATATATATATAACATTTATTTGGGTACAGTGTTGCATGACTTAGTATTTGTTGTTCAACGTGTAACAGTGCTGATAACGGAAAAATGGCCTGGACTGGGAGGGGATTTAACATGCTTGTCTACAAGTGGTTAAAATGAATCTCTTTAAATTTTACTATGATGGGTATCCAACTTTTAAAGTAAAACTAAATGCAAAACTTTTTTTAGGTTTGGATAGAGCAAGAGGAATTAGAACCCCTGTCATATTTTATTGATGTCTCTGACCTCATTAGGGAGATTCAACCTCTCTATTTGTCATGTTTACCATTATCATCATGTCAGGTCACCTGAGGCCAGGTGACAGATGCACACCGTTGGAGTCAGGAGTGCACCGCTAAGGTAGTGGACTCTATGGCTGACGGCTGCAGATGGAGCTCTGGGTGGTTCAGGAAAGCAGGTCCACTGGAGCACCAACACAGATCCCACTGGGAGCTAGAGCATAAGATTCCCCAGAGTGCAGAGTCTAAGAGCCAGCAGGTGTTCACCAGAGCCTCTAGTGGTGAGGATGGACTGCTCTGCAGCTGGCTCCAAGTTGTGGCCCCCAGGGTTTCCTAGCTCACACTCACGGGAGGCTACCGGAGGATAGAGAGGAAGCAGCAGTCCAGGACAACAAGGGATGGCCAGGAGATAAGCCAGACAAGGATTAGACAAAGAACACGCCAAAGGTCAGGGTAACAAACAGGCAGGGATAGTAAAAGAACAATCAAGATCTTTGAACAGAAACAGACATAGAGCACATGGCAACAAACACACAGAAAGCCAAACACACAATATTGATCAACAAGGCTTGGCTTGCAGAGCACAGGTTAATATAGTGTTTCCTGATAGGGGCTGGAGTGGAGCCATGCTTGATGGAAGATTACTTAAGCATACAGGTGAACAGCAACTGGTCTCTAAGCTGACACAAGAGAGAGGTAAGAGCAGACAGACAGACATGAATATTAATTGCAGATTCATGACAGTACCCACCCCTCTCTTACGAGGCATCCCCTCCCCTGCTTGGGCCCAGGCTTGGAGGGAAACCTCAGATGAAACCTCTTCAAAAGACAAGGCGCGAAAACATCAAATGCAGGGATCCAAGACCTCTCCTCAGGACCAAACCCTTTCCAATGTACAAGGTACTGAAGAATGCCTTTACAGAGCTGGGAATCCAGAACTTCACTAACCCCATACTTTAGATTATCCTCAGAGACCGGAACCTAAGTAAAGAGAGGACAAGAGGATTTATTAAGGTCTAAATGTTTTTTAGGAATGGGCAAGGCCATGAGAAGACCAGCAGGAGTCTGAGGAGGGTCCCCCAGACCCTTAAAGATGAGCTGAACATCCAGCACAGGACCATCAGACTGGGCAGAGGTCACTGGATCCATGAGGTCAGGATGGTTAGAAGGTGACATGTCACAGGAGTCAAGCCGGATAGCTGAAACACAAGCAGAATGCAGAGAGCCCTGAAAAAAAGGATGAAAGCCCCACCTGGCTGAATGAGGTAGTCTATCCAAAGGATGGATTGAACCTCTTAGACAGGTTTGAATGGACATAGTAGTAGTAGTAGTAGGGTGAGGTCAGGTTACAAAAGGTCCTGAATAGGAGAAAGCAGGAGGCTCAATGGGCATGGGCTGGACTGGCATAACTGGTGCAAAGGCCGACTGAATAGCATCGCCAGGTGTAGCTACTATCTGAATTGCATCGCAAGGTGTAGTGACTGTGGAACTTGTGGACAATTTCGCCTGGCTGTGCATCCAAGGGAGTTCAGGGACCGGCAAAGGTAAATGGTTATGCAAACTGGAGTGAATGATCGGCTCAGGTTCACAGGTGGGCTCCTCATCTAGAGTGTCAAATGACCTAGAGAGTGCATCAGCCTGACTATTGCAGGACACATAACAGAAATCACTATATGCAGCAGGAGGAGCAGAAGATACTGAGATGGTAGCAACAGGAAGTTTATCTTTTGGGGCAACCTTGAGTAGGCAGGACGAGGAACAGGAGGAACCCCAAGCCAGGATCTGTCCAGCAGTCCAGTCAACATGTGGAAATTGGAGCCGTAACCAAGGAAGACCCAAAACAATAGGAGTTGAGGCCTTAGGTAAGATAAGGAAGGATATCCACTCCTGGTGGAGTGTCCCTACTGACATCTTAATAGGGAGAGTCTGGAAGTGGATAGGGCCCCCTGGGAGAACAGTGCCATCAATCGCCAAGACGACCAATGGCGTGGTGAGGGTCAAAAGGGTAAGTCTCATGGAAGATGCAGTTCCCCAGTCCATGAAATTGCCAGCGGCTCCAGAATCCAGATAGGCCGAGACCAAATGAGAGGAAGCGCCAACATAAAGGAACACAGAAAGAAGACGAGAAGGTGAAGGTGATATATCAGGGTCCAATACTCCACCTTCCAGATGTATTAGACCCGAGCGTTTTTCTGGAGGAAGAGAGCAAGTGTCATGAAAATGACCTTTGGCCCCATAATAGAGGCACAGGCCCAGAGTTCTGCACCTAGCAAGTTCCTCGGGAGATAGCCTGGTCTGGCCCAGCTGCATAGGTTCCTCAGCTGGCAGGAGGTGCTCCTTGGGTCGAAGAGAGGGGAGCTCAGGCTGCCTAAGGGCCAGGGAGTGCTGGCGTCTTTTTCCAGGGTCCTCTCCTGAAAGCGAATATCAATCTGGTTACACAAGGAGATGACACCATCCAGATCAACAGACTAGAAATCACTGGATCATTCAGTTCCCACAGAGGGGTAGCCCAGGCTAACGCCCAGCCGGACAGGAGGGATATAATATAGGCTACCTTCGCCGGATCAGACAGGAAGTTTTGGGGCTGGAGTTCAAAATGAATTGTGCACTGGCTAAGGAACTCTCTGCAGGCCTTGAGGTCCCCGGAGTAACGGGATGAAGCAGGTAAATGCAAAGAATTTGTGGATGCGGCTGTGACCGGAATAGGTGCGGCAGCAGATAGCAGTTGAGGTTGTTGAACCGGGGGTCCCATAGAGGCCTGAAGCTGTTCAAAGCAGGAGGTTAAATCCTGAAGGAATCGCATCACCTAGGTCTGATTAGATTACTGGGTCTCAAGTCTGTGGACTATGCCCTGCAACGGATCATCTGCGGGTAGCAGCACATCAGCCGGATCCATAGCTGATCAAACTGTCAGGTCACCTGAGGCTAGGGCGAGGAACAGGAGGAACCCCAAGCCAGGATCTGACAGATGCACACTGTTGGAGTCAGGAGTGCACTGCTAAGGTAGTGGACCCTACGGCTGCTGCGGATGAAACTCTGGGTGGTTCAGGAAAGCAGGTCCACTGGAGCACCAACACAGATCCCAGAACAAGCCAAGATTAGTGAACAGAAATAAACATAGAGCATGCGCAAAGAAACACACAGAAAGCCAAACACACAATATTGATCAGCAAGGCTTGGCTTGCAGTGCACAGGTTAATATAGTATTTCCTGATAGGGGCTGATAGGGGCTGAGGTGGAGCCATGCTTGAGGGAAGATTACCTAAGCATACAAGTGAACAGCGACCTCTAAGCTGAAACAAGAGAGAGGTAAGCAGACAGACATTAATATTAATTGCAGATTCATGACACATCAAAAGTGAAAGAAAATCCCAAATTTTGGGCTGTGCCCACAACAGTAATAAACGGACATCTTCCAATGCAAACACTAGTTCCGGTAACCCTTGTGACAACCAGGGATCTCCTCAATTTTCAAGGCACAGGAGACCTAACGGAGTGCACGAGGTGGGTTTGAGTTTTATCTATTTAGTTTACATAATCAGTTGTGAACATTGGGCATGCTACACACAACCAAATTGTCAGGAACCATGAATCAGACTGAGACAGAAAATGCAGTAAAAAATCAAACCTTTTAATGTAATGGTACAAATGGTACAGATCAGTAAACATAGTCAAAACACGAGCCAGGGATTGAAAGCCAAAGTGGATAGTCAGTCAAGCCAGTAATCAGGACCCCAGAGATCAGTGTAGTCGAAAGCAGAAGAACAGGATTAGGAACCAGAAGGGATGTCAGCTGGGCAAAGTCTTTCACAGGAACACAGCAGAGAAACTCCAGATATGTTGATCAAGGCAAAGGCATGAAACAAATGAACATGGCAGTTTAACCAGCCAGAAGGGGCTGGCTGTAGGAGGGACTGACAAGCAGGTAATGATCACCAGATGAGCCACTGTGAAAATGAGTGCTGACAATTATCTGACGGCTGAGCAACCTGAGCACAGAGAAGAGAGCTGCTGAGAGCCCAGCCCTGACACAAATAAACGTTATCAAAGTAACCATGGTGTGTGCAGTAGGCCCTGTCCATCTGAAGTGCGGCCCTTGCCCCCCCCCCAACCCACCACTAATTCCCGGCTGTCAACGTTACAACAGCTATTACAGCTGCTGCTGTAAAAAAAAAAGACAGACCTCCTAACACAGTGTTTATAAACACTGTTCAACTTGTATTACAGTCATCTTAAAGAGGAGTTCCAGGCTCCCCCCAAAAACAAAAACAAAATATTGCTGCTGTCCTTAATATAAGGACACTTACATGTCCAGGGATCCAGCAATGTCCTCACCCAGCTTTGGGTGCAGGCGCTGGCATCTTAAAGTGATTGTATTGCCTGCTTGGTGATTTTCACCAACAGGTAAACCTATAATAAGACTTACCTCTAGGTAAAATGAATATCTCATAAACTTGCTCAGTTTAGGAGATATTGACCCTGACGTCAGCGGCGCATTTGCTCTGCAGGTCCGGCGTATCCTGCCAGAACTTGCCAGAACAAAGGGCTCCCGCGCACATGCGCGGGAGGGACGTCACCGCAGCATCGGCCACGCACAGCTCCGGAGCCAGCGATCCCGGCAGAAATGCCAGGACCAAGTGCATTCTGGGAGCTTCGTTCTAAGGTAAGTATTTCATAATGTGCTAGTATGCGATGCATATTAGCACATTGTGCTATTGTCTTAGAGCCCTTGCACGCTGGGGCGGTTTGCAGGCGCTATTGCGCTAATAATAGCGCCTGCAAACCGCCCCGAAAGTGCCGCTGCTGTCATCCCAGTGTGCAAGCCCCGAGGGCTTGCACACTGGAGCGATGCGCTGGCAGGACGGTAAAAAAAGTCCTGCCAGCAGCATCTTCGGAGCGGTGAAGGAGCGGTGAAGGAGCGGTGTGTATACCGTTCCTTTGCCGCTCCTGCCCATTGAAATCAATGGGACGGCGTGGCTATACCGCCGGCAATGCGCCTCTGCAGAGGCGCTTTGCGGTGGTATTTAACCCTTTCTCGGCCGCTAGCGGGGGGTAAAACCGCCCCGCTAGCGGCCGCATACTGACGGTAAAACGCCGCTAATAATACCAGTGTTTTACCGCCGACGCCGCCCCTCGCCCCAGTGTGCAAGGGCTCTTACAGTTTTGTTTTTTTTGTCAGCAGTTTACTACCACTTTAAGTGAGGGAAATCGACTGGTAAAGCCGTAGTTTTCCTATTGAGCATGCGCAAAAAGCATGCCGAGCTTTGTGAATGGTATCGCAGTCTTCTCGGACCTGTGATGTGTACCTGAAGGCTGCAGGGGGAGGAGAGTGGGCCAAACTTCCGGTTCAGACAGCCGAGGAGCACCTGACTGTAAGTGGGTACCTTTCTAAACCAGATATCCCCTCCAAAAAAGTGCCAAATGTGGCAGTGGAGGTGGAAGGGGGATGCATACATCCCCCTTTTGGGTGAAGTTCCGCTTTAAAATCAAAAGGGATGAGCTCTGATCTGCATATGATGTCAGGTAAACCAATCTGACAAGTAAAAAGAAAACAAATATATTTTTATTATTAAACCCTAGGTTTACCCTAATCAGCCCAAATTAACCCACTCTTCCCCTTCTCCCCAAAGCTATTATTTGCCTGCTGTTTTTTTATTTTTTTTATTTCTATTTTTGTAACCATTCTTTTTACATTTTTTTTTGCTTTTATTTACTTTGTTCATTCATTTTTTAGTGTTGCATTTAAAAAAAAACACAAAACCTCATTTTTAAATAACTTTTTAATTCAGTTTTATGCCCTGTACACACGGTCGGATTTTCTGACGAAAAATGTGTGATAGGACCTTGTTGTCGGAAATTCCAACCGTGTGTAGGCTCCATCACACATTTTCCATCGGAATTTCCGACACACAAAGTTTGAGAGCTTGCTATAAAATTTTCCGACAACAAAATCCGTTGTCGGAAATTCCGATCGTGTGTACACAAATCCGATGCACAAAGTGCCACGCATGCTCAGAACAAATTAAGAGACGAAAGCTATTGGCTACTGCCCCATTTATAGTCCCGACGTACGTGTTTTACGTCACCGCAATCAGAACGATCGGATTTTCCGACAACTTTGTGTGACCGTGTGTATGCAAGACAAGTCTGAGCCAACATCCGTTGGAAAAAATCCATGGATTTTGTTGTCGGAATGTCCGATCAATGTCCAACCGTGTGTACAGGGCATTAGTGTAATTTTAAACAGAACAAAAAATATACTGTGTATGTCATGATCAGAGGTCACACTCGAAGACCAGTTGCTATAGTAGTAGCCCGACCAGCAGGATAGGGACACAGGCAGTCACCCTGGCAGATGACGTGGGCTCACCTGCAGTGTGGTGTCTAAATACTAACTGGTGTTTGCCAGAGCTCCTGATGGTGGAGATGGATTTTGCTTCCATGTTGGTACCAGGTCGCGGTCCTCAGAATCGCCCCACCAAGAGGTGAACAAGCTGGGATCCAGAAGCGGATAAGCAGGTAAGTATCAAACAGGAGCGTAGTCAGTAACACAAGTCAAAGGTCAGGTAATGAGTAGTTGCAGGTTGGGATCAGGCAGAAGCATAGCCAAGGGTCTATTACAAGTGGTAGCACAATATGGATGGCAGCAGGAAAGTCAAGAGCGAGATACTGCCAGAGAGCACATTAATCTGGCAAACAGGAAGTGCAGAGGCATGGCTTAAATCAGGAAGTTCATGGGAGGAGCAAAGAGTTCAAAGTTGAGCAGAAGTCATAGCACAAGGCGGGGTTGTCTAATGGATCACACAGAGCACTCTTCAGCATTTCAAATAGCTCAGTGAGTAGAGTCATTGCCAGATACAGCAGACGTCCCAGATTCAAGTCTAGGCCCTGATCATATATTATTATACTTTTTATCTACAGTAACACTATTTTTTACTACCACTGACCAAAGTAAAAAAAAAGGGTATTTTGTTTGTTTTAGTGAATTTTATGTCTATAAATTACAAAAAGACAATATCACCAAAAGAAAGACTTTTTTGTAAAAAAAAAAAAAAAAAAAGAATATTTTTCAAGAGTTCAAGAGCTTTGGAAGTAACGCCCATGCAGATTTTCTATTAAACAATCAATTCTAGCAGTACACCTATGCATAACCCTTTCATGCCTAAGCCTATTTCTGACATTTGTTGCTTACAAGTTAAAATCAGTATTTTGTACTAGAAATTACTTAGAACCCCCAAATATTATATATATATATATATATATAGTATCTCACAAAAGTGAGTACACCCCTCACATTTTTGTAAGTATTTAATTATATCTTTTAATGTGAAAACACTGAAGAAGTAACACTTTGCTACAATGTAAAGTAGTGCGTGAACGGCTTGTATAACAGTGTAAATTTGCTGTCCACTCAAAATAGCTCAACACACAGCCATTAATGTCTAAACCGCTGCCAACAAAAGTGAGTACACCCCTAAGTGAAAATGTCCAAACTGGGCCCAAAGTGTCAATATTTTGTGTGGCCACCATTATTTTCCAGCACTGCCTTAACTCTCTTGCACATGGAGTTCACCAGAGCTTCACAGGTTGCCACTGGAGTCCTCTTCCATTCCTCTATAACGACATCATGGAGCTGGTGGATGTTAGAGACCTTGCGCTCCTCCACCTTCCACTTGAGGATGCTCCACAGATGCTCAATAGGGTTTAGGTCTGGAGACATGCTTGGCCAGTCCATCACCTTTACCCTCAGCTTGGCATTCATGGTTCCCTCAATGAACTGTAGCTCCGTAGAACCGGCGGCACTTATGCAGCCCAAGACCATGACACTCCTATCACCATGCTTGACTGTAGGCAAGACACACTTGTCTTTGTACTCCTCACCTGGTTGCCGCCACACACGCTTGACACCATCTGAACTAAATAAGTTTATCTTGTTCTCGTCAGACACCAGGACATGGTTCTAGTAATCCATGTCCTTAGTCTGCTTGTCTTCAGCAAACTGTTTGCGAGCTTTCTTGTGCATCATCTTTAGAAGAGGCTTCCTTCTGGGAGGACAGCTATGCAGACCAATTTGATGCAGTGTGCGGTATATGCTCTGAGCACTGACAGGCCGTATGGTCTTGGCCACCATGCTGCAGCTCAGTTTCAGGGTCTTGGCAATCTTCTTATAATCTAGGCCATCTTTATGTAGAGTGACAATTCTTTTTTTCAGATCCTCAGAGTTCTTTGCCATGAGGTGCCATGTTGAACTTCCAGTGACCAGTATGAGCGAGTGATAGAGATAACACCAAATTTAACACACCTGTTCCCCATTCACACCTGAGACCTTGTAACATTAACGAGTAACATGAAACTGGGGAGGGAAAATGGCTAACTGGGCATTTTCTCTTAGGGGTGTACTCACTTTTGTTGCCAGCAATTTAGTTAATTAATGCTGTATGTTGAGTTATTTTGAGGGGACAGCAAATTTACACTGTAATACAAGCTGTACACTCACTACTTTACATTGTAGCAAAGTGTCATTTCTTCAGTGTTGTCACATGAAAAGATATAATAAAATATTTACAAGGGGGTGTACTTACTTTTTTGAGATACTGTATCTATAGCTCTAACTTTTTTTGGTTGTTCGACAGCGTAGTTAAAACCCGTCAGGATTTATTTTACTGTTTGTACTGTTGAGATACTATATATTTCATGACATCCGTTTATTCATATTAACCGCTTGCCGACTGCCCACCGTCGTTTGACAGCGGCAGAATGGCTCCCCTGCACGAATCGCCGTAGCTGCACGGCGGCCACTTTAAAGGGTATAGGGGGTGTGCACCGCAGGACTGCGGAGCCGATGCGTGTGCCCAGCGGCCGCAATGTCTGCCGGGCAACTGCGATCGCTCCTGTCAGAGCCAGAACAAGGATCTGTGTATGTAAACACAGAAACCCATGTTCTGGCAGGGGAAAGGAGACAGATCGTGTGTTCCTAGTATATAGGAACACCAATCGGTCTCCATCCCAAGCAGTCCCATCCCCCCTACAGTTAGAACACACTGAGGAAACACATTTAACCCCTTGATCGCCCCCTAGTGTTAACCCCTTCCCTGCCAGTGACATTTATACAGTAATCAGTGGCTATTTTTAGCTCTGATCGCTGTATAAATGTCAGTGGTCCCAAAAAAGTGTCAAAAGTGTCTGATCTGTCCACTGCAATGTCGCAGCCCCGATAAAAATCATGGATCGCCGCTATTACTAGAAAATTTTAAAAAATGCCATAAATCTATCCCCTATTTTGTAGACGCTATAACTTTTGTGAAAACCAATCAATATACGCTTATTGCGATTTTTTTAACGAAAATATATAGAAGAAGAAAATATATCAGCCTAAATTGAGGAAGAAAATGTTATTTCTTTTTTTTAATTTGGGGATATTTATTATAGCAAAAAGTAAAAAATATTGTGTTTTTTCAAAATTGACGCGCTTTTTTGTTTATAACGCAAAAATTAAAAACCACAGAGGTGATCTACTACCACCAAAAGAAAGCTCTATTTGTGGGGAAAAAAGGATGTCAATTTGGTTTGGGTACAGCATCACGCGACCACGCAGTTGTCAGTTAAAGCAATGCAGTGCCGTATCGCAAAAAATGGTCCAGTCAGGAAGGGGTAAATAAGCTTTAAATGCCTTTGCACTGGACCATACTTACATAAAATCAATGTATGCTGGCATGTTTTGTTTATCTATTTCTCATTGTCAGAACTGAAACAAATACAGTTTTTAAAGGTTTGGATTTTTTTTTTGTTTTAGTCAGATAAATAGGAATTATTACAGAAAAAAATATTTTGTATTTGCAATTTAGGACAACAATTTGGGCTTTAGGCTCCTCTTCACATATTTTGCATTTTTTTCTTAGCCCTTCTGTTGAAAAAAACGACTTGCTTAAAGAACTCAATACTACATGCTGAAATTTACTATCTGAGTTGTAAAGGAAGAAGGCTTTTTATCTTAATGCATTCTATGCATCAAGATAAAAAAAAAAAACTGCTGTGTGTAGCAGCCTCCCAGCACCCCCTAATAGTTACCTCAACCCTATCTCTGCCCAGCGATGTCCACAAGTGTTTTGGCCCTCTGAGACTCTTCCTCCTGATTGGATGACACAGCAGCAGCGCCATTGGCTCCCGCAGCTGTCAGTCAAAGTCAAGTCAGCCAATCAGTTGAGAGAGGGGGTGGGGCCAGGCCGCAGCTCCGTGTCTGAATGGACACACAGAGCTGTAGCTTGGCTTGGGTGCCCCTATAGCAAGCTGTTTGCTGTGGGGGCACTCATCAGAAGAGAGGGACCAGAAGCAGCAAAGAGGGACCCAAGAAGAGGAGGATCTGTGCTGCTCTGTCCAAAGCCAACGCACAGAGCAGGTAAGTATGACATGTTTGTTATTTTTATTGAAAAAAAACAGAGACTTTACAATCACTTTAAGATGCATGCATCTTGCATTCTCTTTACTGAAATAAATAATCAAACAGAGTTGTTTCTTAACCAGTTAAGTGGCCACACCTGTATATGCATTATGGACTAGATAATTCTTACAGTTTTTTCTATGTGTCTATTGATTCAGCGATAATTTTGTCATTAATTAAGAAAGCAAATTAAAACATATATCTTTTTTTTTTTCAGGACAAAGTCTTTCTTTTAGTGATATACTTTTGTCTTTATTAAACAGATTTTGTCACTGTAGATAGAAAAGTATAAATTATATTCTGTAACCACTTAAGGTACCGCCCTATAGCAGATACTATATACTACTACAGGCTGGCCTTCCTGTGCAGAATCACATATATATACGTGATTCTGCAATTCCACATCGGGGGTGTGCACATGCCACTGGTTGGCCGCTTCTGCTGTGATTACTTACAACAGAACCCGATCTGCAGGTGCCGGGTACTGGATGTCCGCCGGCACCCATAGATCTTTGGGCAGAGAGCCTTGTAAATAAAGGGAATAAAGTTCATCACTTCCCTTAGTAAAAGCAGCACACAGTTTACACAAAAACACACAGTTAACCAATTGATCACCCTAGATGTTTAACTGCTTCCCAGCCAGTGTCATTAGTACAGTGACAGTGCACATTTATAGCACTGATCACTGTGTTAGTACCACCGGTTACCACAAAGTGTCAAAATTGTCAGTTAGAGTCAGAATATCTGCCGCAATATCACAGTCCTGCTATTAGTCACTGATCTCCGCCATTACTAGAATAAAAAAAAATAAATAAATAAAAATTCCAGTATATATACCATAGTCTGTAGATGCTATAACTTTTGTGGGCTCCAGCGGACTTTTTTTCCCCAAAAGTTCGACGGACCTAGAAATGAAACATGTTTCAAATCTTTTCGACGAAGTCCGGTCGAAAAGTCCGCTCGTCTGTATGCTAGTCAGACAGACAAAAAACGATGCTAGGGCAGCTATTGGCTACTGGCTATCAACTTCCTTGTTTTAGTCCAGTCGTACATCATCATGTAGGAATCCGTCAGCCTTTGGTTGATCGTGTGTAGGCGAGTCCGTTCATTCGGAAAGTCCGTTGTAAAGTCCGTCGAAAAAAGTCCGCAGGACAAAGTCTGCCGTAAAGTCCGCTCGTGTGTAAGCGGCATTAGTCTAGTGCTGGAATGTCAGTGCCTCTACCATAATGTTCTATAGTCTTGAATAGGATATTAAAGTATAACAAAAGGCAAAACGTTTTTTTTTGTTTTGTTTTGGACACATTGGAGATGGGTTAGAATACCTATCAGGTTTCTACTGATGTCTGGGCCCCTTTATTTGTCCTGTTTATCATTATCACTGAAAATAAAAGTACACATTGTAAAAGAAAATTCCAAATTTCAGGTTGTCTCCAGAAAAGTAATAGAGGGGAAATCTTCCAATGGGGACACCAGTTCTGGAGACCTTGGGGGCCTCAATGGTCTCCCTTACGTTGTGGGGATTTACTCTAACTTCCTGTTTTGGCTATGGGACAGGAAATGAAAATAAATCTCCCCAACACAGGGACACAAGTGGCAAAAAACTGACAGTGGGTTATGATCCTCTCATTGATTACATTGATTATGACTATTACGCTACCCAAAATTTTAAAAAAATTGTGCCTCTAGTTTTACTTTAATGTTTTAAAAATAGAAATAAAAAAATAATCAGCAGTACAATAATAGTGAAAGAGAGTTAGGGTTGATTAAGAACTATTAATTAATAGAAACAAATTTTATTTTTTTTATTTGCAAGGCTGCCTTGACTGACATCATATGCAGATCATAGGTCACCCCTAAAATCAGTGGAGAAGCCTGTACAGGGCGCTGCTTGATCCTTAGTCAGTAGCAGGTTTAGGAGCTGTTTATCTAATTGCTAGCACAAAAGCTATAATCATTATTATTTCTCTCATCATAAAGGCATGTGATTCTGCTACAAGGGCATAGGCTCCAGTTGACTAGCATTTCCAGAACAATAAAATAAATTAACACGTTTATACCAAAGAATCTGTGCTGGATGG
The DNA here is from genome assembly GCF_042186555.1 of Aquarana catesbeiana. Classification (NCBI taxonomy): domain Eukaryota; kingdom Metazoa; phylum Chordata; class Amphibia; order Anura; family Ranidae; genus Aquarana; species Aquarana catesbeiana. Next base: position 147,088,964 of record NC_133325.1, read on the forward strand.
CAGGACGTTACCCAGGAGCCCTCATTCCCCCAACACACCCAGGGTGCTGTAATGTTTTTGAACAACTGAAAATATTAGGCAAAGTGTTCTGAAGTTCACAGAAGTAAACTCAGCAGAGCTGATAAGACTGAAATAAGACTGCAGAGAACACAGGGCACGGGAGAGCACTGATTTCTGGAATGAGTATCATAACAGATATAAGAAAACATATTCAATGAAATACCTGACAAATTAAAGGGAGCATATAAGAGAAGTCCAGACCAGAAGCAGTGATGATTAGGCAAGTGCTCCTATATTTAATGGTTTACTGTTGTTGCCCATAGTTTATGGGCAACTATAGTCCAAATTTGATGTATATATTGTATGTAATATATATATATATATATATATCTACAGACTGCTGACAGAAGTATATCTGTCTTCATGTTATGTTAAAGCGGAGTTCCGACCAAAAGTGGAACTTCTGCTCATTTGTCTCCTCTCCCCCTCTGTTGCCATAATTGGCACCTTTCTTTGACAGGTATCCTGTTCTCACCTCCCGGAGCCTGGGCCGCGGCCCGTGACATCACTGCGGGGGTACCGCCTCCTCGATCCTCCTCCCCCTGTCGCCGGGCCAATCGGAGAGAGGAGCGAGCCTCACGCATGCGCAGTAGGGTTTCCGGCGTAGAGACGTAAGGCTACACTGCCGGGTACCCTTACCCGCAATGGCGGCAGCAGCACCCGACAGCTGATGGAAACATTAGCTGCGATACCGACATCGCTGGACTCCAGGACAGGTAAGTGTCCTATTGTTAAAAGTCAGCAGCTGCAGTATGTGTAGCTGTTGGCTTTTATTTATTTTTTTTGGGCGGAACACCGCTATAGAGCAGTATACTAGATAACTAAGGCAGCCCATACATTCATCATTTGTTTCATTCAACCAGCAGGTTGAATAAAATAAAAAGAAATGGACCAATTCCCTTATTTACACATTTAATGTAGATGGGGGAATCCCTCCCCTCTGTGCTCCCATTGTGTTCTGATGACTGGGAGCCTTCCCCGCTGTCAAAATACAATGATCAGCGCTGCCAGCTACAGCTGGCAGCGCTGATCGATCAGGAAAATCCCAAAAGGCTGGTGTACAGAAGCCAATCAGTAGATTCAGTAGATCAGTAGATTCACTTCTGTACAACCAAGGAGCCCATACTTGGATTGAAATTCAGCGGGTCCCTCCTAAACCAGCCAAATTTCGATTTATGTATGGCTGGCTTAAGTCTGTGATACAGAGTGTGAATGTAGTAGTCACCTTGCTGTATGTTAGTAAGTAAACCTGTTTATTGCAATTTCTATCAAACTCTTGTTATTTTAGTTAACCCCTTCCCTTCTGGTCTAGGATTTTATAGTTAGTTTTAGCTCAGGGCTCAATAACCAGCATAAGCTAGAGCCAGGTTATGCCACTTGGTAGTTAGAGTTCCAGCTGCATGACAGATTAGAGGCTACTAGGGAATAAGGCAAAGAGTAGATTGGGAGACTGAGTTTCCACCACACCACCACACCATGGTTTCTGCTGGTGAAAATCTGCATTCCAGGCTGATTGGAAAATGGCTTGAGGGACTCCCCATCATTGCTTCTCCTGTGTTCACATCTTTGACATCAAGATGGATGCTGCATCACGATCATTCTGAGGGGCCCCTGCAACTGAACTTTGCTGCAACATTCATCTGAAGGTATCTCAATTAATAACTATATATACCCTGATATATGTGCACAATTTCACCAGGACTCTTGTTGGGCCCTTTGCTGATAATACCTGTTTGTACATATATGGATGTATGTACTATTATTAATCTTTTATTAAATAAAGGTCATATTATTTTCATGTGGGTGTGCATCTATATATTTATTGTTAATTTACCTACAGGTTAAGTGCAATATCCTGTTTGGGGAGGGCCATTTCTCATAACCTCCAAAAAAGGGCTGCACTTTTTTTACTGAAGTTGTCACAAGAATAGAAAGTGAAGGGAAATTTCCACATTGTTATACAAACAATAAATAAATCCTGACGGGTTTTAACTACGCTGTCGAACAACCAAAAAAAGTTAGAGCTATAGATACAGTATCTCAAAAAAGTGAGTACAACCCTCACATTTTTGTAAATATTTTATTATATCTTTTCATGTGACAACACGGAAGAAATGACACTTTGCTACAATGTAAAGTAGTGAGTGTACAGCTTGTATAACAGTGTAAATTTGCTGTCCCCTCAAAATGACTCAACACACAGCCATTAATGTCTAAATTGCTGGCAACAAAAGTGAGTACACCCCTAAGAGAAAATGCCCAATTAGCTATTTTTCCTCCCCTATGTCATGTGACTCGTTAGTGGTACAAAGTCTCAGGTGTGAATGGGGAGCAGGTCTGTTATATTTGGTGTTATCACTCTAAATCTCATACTGGTCACTGGAAGTTCAACATGGCACCTCATGGCAAAGAACTCTCTGAGGATCTGAAAAAAGAATTGTTGCTCTACATAAAGATGGCCTAGGCTATAAGAAGATTGCCAAGACCCTGAATCTAAGCTGCAGCCCGGTGGCCAATACCATACAGCAGTTTAACAGGACAGGTTCCACTCAGCCACTCAGAACAGGCCTCGCCATGGTCGACCAAACAAGTCGAATGCACGTGCTCAGCGTCATATCCAGAGGTTGTCTTTGGGAAATAGACGTATGAGTGCTACCAGCATTGCTGCAGAGGTTGAAGGGGTGGGGGTCAGCCTGTCAGTGCTCAGAGCATACACCGCACACTGCATCAAATTGGTCTGCATGGCTGCCGTCCCAGAAGGAAGCCTCTTCTAAAGATGATGCACAAGAAAACCCACAAACAGTTTGATGAAGACAAACAGACTAAGAACATGGATTACTGGAACCATGTCATGTGGTCTGATGAGACCAAGATAAACTTATCTGGTTCAGATGGTGTCAAGCATGTGTGGCGGCAACCAGGTGAGGAGTACAAAGACAAGTGTGTCTTGCCTACAGTCAAAATGGTGGTGGGAGTGTCATGATGTGGGGCTGCATGCGTGCTGCTGGCACTGGGGGGGCTACAGTTCATTGAGGGAATCATAAATGTCAACATGTGCTGTGACAGACTGAAGCAGAGCATGATCCCCTCCCTTTGGAGACTGGGCCACAGGGCAGTATTCCAACATGATAACGACCCCAAACACACCTCCAAAATGACCACTTCCTTGCTAAAGAAGCTGAGGGTAAAGGTCATGGACTGGCCAAACCCTATTGAGCATCTGTGGGGCATCCTTAAATGGAAGATGAAGGAGCGCAAGGTTTTTAACATCCACCAGTTCTGTGATGGCATCATGGAGGAGTGGAAGAGGACTCCAGCGGCAACCTGTGAAGCTCTGGTGAACTCCATGCTCACGAGGGTTAAGGCAGTGCTGGAAAATAATGGTGGCCACACAAAATATTGACACTTTGGTCCCAATTTGGACATTTTCACTTAGGGATGTACTCATTTTTGTTGCCAGTGGTTTAGACATTAATGGCTGTGTGTTGATTTATTTTGAGGGGACAGCAAATTTACACTGTTATACAAGCTGTACACTCACTACTTTACATTGTAGCAAAGTGTCATTTCTTCAGTGTTGTCACATGAAAAGATAAAATATTTACAAAAATGTGAGGGGTGTACTCACTTTTGTGAGATACTGTATAACATATGTTAATATTAAATGCGTCTTATGAATAATGGATTTATTTTTAAAGTAATGTGAGGTTCATATATAAGATAAGCCATTCCAGGTGGGTGAGTCTCTGATTAGTTCCCACACACACTAGTCGAGTGCTAGCCCAGCTTGCATGCTGTGTAACATTTAAAAATTTTTTTTTTTTCTATTGACGGTCATTCTAGACTATGCACATACTTTGGGAATATTCCATTATCAGTCCTCATGATGTTCTAACACTTTGCTTTCAAATCATTTGTTCTTAACATCAAATTCATTGTGTGTATATGTTTTCTATTATTTTGTGTATGTTGTTGTAACTGTACAATGATTTTGACTGATGTGTCGAGTTTGCTCTGAGTTCAATTGGTGTTTCAGATTTTTTCTGGCAGTGGATTTGGACCAAACTCTTTACATCAGATTTGAGTGCAAGTACCATGTATTCTAGCTGGGTTTTCTTTGTAACACCACCTGAGTACTAATTTTAATTGGTTAGTTCACCTGTAACTAGGGATGAGCTTCGACTTCGCTGTTCGCCAGTTCGAACAGCGAACGATTTGGGGTGTTCGTGGCAAATTCGAAAGCCACGGAACACCCTTTAAAAGTCTATGGGAGAAATCAAAAGTACTAATTTTAAAGGCTTATATGCATGGTATTGTCATAAAGTGTTTGGGGACCTGGGTCCTGCCCCAGGGGACATGGATCAATGCAAAAAAAAGTTTTTAAAACAGGTGTTTTTTCGGGAGCAGTGATTTTAATAATGCTTAAAGTGAAACAATAAAAGTGTAATATTCCTTTAAATTTCGTACCTGGGGGGTGTCTATAGTATGCTTGTAAAGGGGCGCATGTTTCCCGTGTTTAGAACAGTCTGACAGCAAAATGACATTTCAAAGGAAAAAAAGTAATTTAAAACTACTCGCGGCTATTAATGAATTGCCGGTCCGACAATACACATAAAAGTTCATTGATAAAAACGGCATTGGGAATTCCCCACAGGGGAACCCCAAACCAAAATGTAAAAAAAAATGACGTGGGGGGTCCCCCTAAATTCCATACCAGGCCCTTCAGGTCTGGTATGGATTTTAAGGGGAACCCCGCGCCAAAATTTAAAGAAAATGGCGTGGGGTCCCCCCAAAAATCCATACCAGACCCTTATCTGAGCATGCAACCTGGCAGGCCGCAGGCAAAGAGGGGAGGACGAGAGAGCGAAGTAAAAAAAAAGGATGGAGGAAGAAACCAAAGGAAGATAGAAGATAGAAGATAGAAGATAGAAGATAGAAGATAGAAGATAGAAGATAGAAGATAGAAGAAAGAAGAAAGAAGATAGAAGAAAGAAGATAGAAGATAGAAGAAAGAAGAAGCATTTAAATAAAAGAATTGTCAAAAACTGTCTCTTGTCATTTTTAACATCTTTGATAGTTTTTTTTTGAAATGGTAGGGGTACTTTTGTACCCCCTTACCATTTCGCACAGGGGGGAGGGCCAGGATCTGGGGGTCTCCTTGTTAAAGGGAGCTTCCAGATTCCGATAAGCCCCCCGCCCGCAGACCCCCACAACCACCCCAAAGCACCCTCCCAATGTTGAGGGCATGTGGCCTGGTATGGTTCAGGAGGGGGGGTGCTCTCTCGCCCCCCCCCCCCCTTTTCCTGCGGCCTGCCAGGTTGCGTGCTCGGATAAGGGTCAGGTATGGATTTTTTTTTAAATTTTGGCACGGGGTTCCCCTTAAAATCCATACCAGACCTGAAGGGCCTGGTATGGAATTTAGGGGGACCCCCCACGTCATTTTTTTTTAAATTTTGGTTTGGGGTTCCCCTGTGGGGAATTCCCATGCCGTTTTTATCAATGAACTTTTATGTGTATTGTCGAACCGGCAATTCATTAATAGCCGCGAGTAGGGATGAGCCGAACACCCCCCGGTTCGGTTCGCACCAGAACCCGCGAACGGACCGAAAGTTCGCACGAACGTTAGAACCCCATTGACGTCTATGGGACTCGAACGTTCGAAATCAAAAGTGCTCATTTTAAAGGCTAATTTGCATGGTATTGTCCTAAAAAGGGTTTGGGGACCCGGGTCCTACCCCAGGGGACATGTATCAATGCAAAAAAAACTTTTAAAAACGGCCGTTTTTTCGGGAGCAGTGATTTTAATGATGCTTAAAGTAAAAAAAAAAAAGTGAAATATTCCTTTAAATATCGTACCTGGGGGGGTGTCTATAGTATGCCTGTAAAGTGACGCGTGTTTCCCATGTTTAGAACAGTCCCTGCACCAAATGTCATTTTTAAAGGAAAAAATCTCATTTAAAACTGCTTGCGGGTTTAATGTCATGTCGGGTCATGGCAATATGGATGAAAATCAGTGAGACAAACGGCATGGGTACCCCCCAGTCCATTACCAGTCCCTTTGGGTCTTGTATGGATATTAAGGGGAACCCCGCACCCAAATTAAAATAAGGAAAGGTGTGGGGCCACCAGGCCCTATATACTCTGAACAGCAGTATACAGGCGGTGCAAACAAGACAGGGACTGTAGGTTTGTTGTTAAGTAGAATCTGTTTGTAATTTTGAACATTTTTAACGTGTTTAGCTCCAGCCAAAAAATCTTTTCTAAGCTTTTTGGAAAACATAGGGAAGGGTTATCACCCCTGTGACATTTGTTTTGCTGTCTTTCCTCCTCTTCAGAAGATTTCACCTCACTTTTTTGTCCCAATGAAAAATGTTTTTTGAAAATTTGGGTTTTTTTGTGGAACAAGGATTGGAAAGCATCAGTGGAAAGGAGAACTTGTTTTCCCATATTAACTCTTACAGGAGAGAATTTCCCTTCCTAGGGGTAGATTTCATCTCACTTCCTGTTGTCTCCTTCCGTTTGCAAGTAGGAGTCGTTTGTAAGTTAGATGTTTGAAAGTAGGGTCCTGCCCTATATACTCAGCAGAAATTTGGGCCTTAGGTGTTGCTGTGGCCACAACACTGTAAGCCCTCACAGGGCCCTGCTGTGAAATATTAGATCAAGAATTGTAATTACATGCCCCTGTTGAACAGGAGCTGAAAAATTAGGCCTTAGGCACTGGTGCTGGTGCCACAACACTGCAACCCCTCACAGACACTCTAGTTGGAACGCAGGAACGAGCCCTGCTGCAAATTATTGCTTCAAAAATTGTAATTACACGCCCCTGTTAGACAGGGGCAGAAAAATTGGGCCTTAGGCACTGGTGCTGGTGCCACAACACTGCAACCCCTCACAGACACTCTAGTTGGAACGCAGGAACGAGCCCTGCTGCAAAGTATTGCATCAAAAATTGTAATTACACGCCCCTGTTAGACAGGGGCAGAAAAATTGGGCCTTAGGCACTGGTGCTGGTGCCACAACACTGCAACCCCTCACAGACACTCTAGTTGGAACGCAGGAACGAGCCCTGCTGCAAAGTATTGCATCAAAAATTGTAATTACACGCCCCTGTTAGACAGGGGCAGAAAAATTGGGCCCTAGGCACTGGTGCTGGTGCCACAACACTGCAACCCCTCACAGACACTCTAGTTGGAATGCAGGAACGAGCCCTGCTGCAAAGTATTACATCAAAAATTGTAATTACACGCCCCTGTTAAACAGGGGCTGAAAAATTGTGCCTTAGGCACTGGTGGTGGCGCCCAGAACCAAAAATGTTCTTACAAGCTATCAGCGTGATGATTGAGGAGGAAGAGGATAATTACTCAGGGATAGTCACTCAGCATCAGCATAGGCAGTCTTTGAAGGGATCTGAGATTTCAAAAAAAATTATTCGGTTACATCAGCATCAGGTGCTTGGTAGCTGGTGGTGATCCAAGACTCATTCATTTTTATGAAGGTCAGCCGATCGACCGAGTCGGTGGACAGACGCACCCTGTGATCGGTTACCACGCCTCCAGCAGCACTGAATGTGCGTTCCGAAAGAACGCTGGATGCAGGACAGGCCAGTAGCTCAATTGCATACTGTGCAAGCTCTGGCCAGTGATCCATCCTCAAGACCCAGTAACCCAGAGGATTTTCGGTGGGAAAGGTGTCCAAGTCTGATCTTGCCCCTAGGTATTCCTGCACCATGTAAAACAGACGCTGGCGATGGTTGCTGGAACCGATCATACCTTGGGGCTGCGGACCAAAAAATTGTCTGAACGCATCGGTCAGACGGCCACCTTCTCCACCGCTCCTTCTTTGACTGACCGAAGCCTCAGCAACACGTTGTCCAGAAACAGGAGTTTGTAACCTCCCAGTCTCTGGGAACGCGTTGCACAGACCTTTCTGCAAGGCCTCCCGAAGATGTTTCATCCTCTGCTCCCTCTGCGATGGCAAGATAAGGTCCGCAACCTTACCCTTGTAACGTGGATCAAGGAGGGTTGCCAGCCAGTATTGGTCCTTCTCCTTGATACCACGAATACGAGGATCCTTACGCAGGCTTTGCAGGATCAGGGAGGCCATGCAGCGTAGGTTTGCTGAGGCATTCGGTCCGGAGTCCTCTGGGTCACTAAGAACGACATGGTCCGCAGCCACCTCCTCCCAGCCACGTACAAGTCCATGTGTTTCTTGGGACTGATCCCTTAAAGACTGCTGCTGATGCTGAGTGCCAGGCTCCACCTCCATACTGACACAATCTTCCTCCTCCTCCTCTTCCTCCTCGTCCTCTTCCTGTGTGATCGGCGGGCACGCAGGAACACTGTCTGGATAAAGGGGGCCTTGAGAGCTAAGGAAGTCCTCCTCTTCCTGCCTCTGTTCTGCCTCAAGTGCCCTGTCCATTATTCCACGCAGCGTGTGCTCCAACAGGTGGACAAGGGGGACAGTGTCACTGATGCATGCACTGTCACTGCTCACCATCCTCGTGGCCTCCTCGAATGGTGACAGGACAGTGCATGCATCCCTGATCATGGCCCACTGGCGTGGGGAAAAAAAACCAAGCTCCCCTGACCCTGTCCTGGTGCCATAGTCGCACAGGTACTCATTGATGGCCCTCTGCTGCGTGTGCAGCCGCTGCAGCATGGCCAACGTTGAGTTCCACCTGGTGGGCATGTCACAGATTAGGCGGTTCTTGGGCAGGTTAAACTCCTTTTGGAGGTCCGTCAGCCGAGCACTGGCATTATATGACCGGCGGAAATGCACACAGACTTTCCTGGCCTGCCTCAGGACATCCTGTAAGCCCGGGTACCTGCCCAAGAACCGCTGCACCACCAAGTTAAGGACGTGAGCCAAACAGGGCACATGGGTCATTTGTCCCTGTCGGAGGGCAGAGAGGAGGTTGGTGCCATTGTCGCAAACCACCATTCCTGCCTTAAGTTGGCGTGGCGTCAACCACCTCTGAACCTGCCCCTGCAGAGCTGACAGAACCTCTGCCCCAGTGTGGCTCCTGTCCCCCAAGCACACCAGCTCAAGCACCGCATGGCATCTTTTGGCCTGCGTACTTGCGTAGCCCCTTGAACGCCTACGGAGCACCGCTGGTTCCGAGGAAGAGGCCATGGAGGAAGAAGAAGAGGAGGGGGTGGAGGAGAGAGGTGTGTCACAATCAGCATTTTGGAGGCGTGGTGGCGGAACAACCTCCAACACTACTGCACCTTGTCCTGCATCCTTCCCAGCTGCCAGCAGAGTCACCCAATGCGCCGTGAAACTTAGGTAACGTCCCTGTCCATGCCTGCTGGACCATGAGTCAGCGGTAATATGCACCTTACCGCTGACCGCCCTGTCCAGCGAGGCATGGACATTGCCTTCCACATGCCGGTAGAGAGCCGGAATCGCCTTCCGTGAGAAAAAGTGGCGTTTGGGTACCTGCCACTGAGGAACCGCACATTCCACAAACTCACGGAAGGGGGCAGAGTCTACCAACTGAAAAGGCAGCAGTTGAAGTGCTAGCAATTTTGCCAAGCTAGCATTCAACCGCTGGGCATGTGGATGGCTGGGAGCAAACTTCTTTCGGCGGTGCAGCAGCTGGGGCAGGGAAATTTGCCTGGTACAATCTGACGTCGGTGTACCAAAAGCAGATTGCCCACAAGTACTTGGCTGTGACACACCTAATTCTACACCTTCATTCCTCTCACTGCAGGTCTCAGAGAGGACTGAAGGTCTAGTGGGGTTGGAAATCTCAGCTGATGAGGAGCAAGGAGAGATCCTCTTTGTTCTTTGGTGTGGGTCTTTTAGATACGCTTGCCAACGAACTGCATGGCAGGTCAACATATGTCTGGTCAAGCATGTGGTACCCAAGCGGGAGATATTTTGGCCACGCGAGATACGCTTGAGACATATGTTGCAAATAGCAGCGGTGCGATCTGATGCACTCGTCTCAAAAAAGGCCCACACCAAAGAACTTTTTGAATAACGCGCAGAGACTGCAGCGCCCTGCACATGTGGAGCTTTGGGGTGTGATGCAGTCAATGTGCTGCCCTTAGGCTGGCCCCTGGAGGGCATCCTGCCTCGTTGGTGATGTGCTGCCGCCTCCTCCTCCTCCTCCTCCTCCTCCTCCTCCTCTCTCCTATCAGGCACCCACGTTGAGTCAGTGACCTCATCATCCCCTCCCTCCTCATCACTGGAGCAAACCTGGCAGTATGCTGCAGCAGGGGGAGCATGACTGCCAGATTGCTGTCCTTCTTGGGCACCCCCTCTGTCCGCGCTCATGTTACTGCCTTCATCGAGCTCAGTATCGTCATCAGAGCCTTCCAAACGCTGGGCATCCTCCTGGAGCATGTACCCAACACTGTGGTCAAACAGTTCGAGGGAATCCTCATGAGGACATGGTGGAGCTAGGGAAGGAGTCACTGATGACATTGAGCTGAGGGAAGAGGCCGCTGCTTTGCCAGACAAAGCACCCTGGGCATGGGTGAGAGAGGATGAGGAGGATGAGGACGGCTTGGTCATCCACTCGACCAAGTCTTCCGCATGTTGCGGCTCAACATGGCCAGCTGCCGAAAAAAAGGCCAAGCGTGTCCCATGGCCACGTGCTGATGAGGATGCACCGTCTCCACGACCAGCACTAGACACAGAGCCTGCTTGCCCTCTCTTATTGGCTTGTGACTGTCTGCCTCTCCTTCTTGGCCTTCCAGACATACTAATGGCCTGTAGCTGCACTAAGCTGGGATAGAACACCTGTAATTTTCTTCAAGTAGCTTTATATACTGTAACCAGACAAGCCTGCCTGTCAGTAGGAAGATAACAGGAACGGATCTAGCTGAACACTGTGAGCAGGACGCACTGTACTAAATGTAAATAGTCTAGCTGCCTGACCGTGGTACTAATAGGATCAAATAGAACACCTGTAATTTTCTTCAGGTAGCTTTATATACTGTAACCAGACAAGCCTGCCTGTCAGTAGGAAGATAACAGGAACGGATCTAGCTGAACACTGTGAGCAGGACACACTGTACTAAATGTAAATAGTCTAGCTGCCTGACCGTGGTACTAATAGGATCAAATAGAACACCTGTAATTTTCTTCAGGTAGCTTTATATACTGTAACCAGACAAGCCTGCCGGTCAGTAGGAATTTAACAGGAACGGATCTAGCTGAACACTGTGAGCAGGACGCACTGCACTAAATGTAAATAGCAGGAACGGATCTAGCTGAACACTGTGAGCAGGACGCACTGCACTAAATGTAAATAGTCTAGAAGATAACAGGAACGGATCTAGCTGAACACTGTGAGCAGGACGCACTGCATTAAATGTAAATAGTCTAGATAGAAGATAACAGGAACGGATCTAGCTAAACTGAATACAGTGTATATATATATATGCAACACCTGGGATGCATATATATACACAATACACTGTAAGTGCAGCTAACTGACTGACTGTTCTGCCTAATCTATCTAACTCAAATCAAATGACACTGTCTCTCTCTCTCTCTATCTCTCAGCACACCGGAACACACACTACACAGGGCCGCCGTGCAGGCGGCCTTATATAGTGTGGGGTGTGTACTAAATGCCCTGAGCCGTAATTGGCCAAAGCCACCCTGGCTTTGGCCAATTACAGCTCTCTCTACTGACAGCGCTGTGATTGGCCAAGCATGCGGGTCATAGTGCATGCTTGGCCAATCATCAGCCAGCAATGCACTGCGATGCCGCAGTGAATTATGGGCCGTGACGCGCCACACGAATTTAGCGCGAACGGCCCATAACGTTCGCAATTCGGCGAACGATCGAACAGCCGATGTTCGAGTCGAACATGGGTTCGACTCGAACACGAAGCTCATCCCTAGCCGCGAGTAGTTTTAAATGACTTTTTTTCCTTTGAAATGTCATTTTGCTGTCAGACTGTTCTAAACACGGGAAACATGCGCCCCTTTACAGGCATACTATAAACACCCCCCAGGTATGAAATGTAAAGGAATATTACACTTTCATTGTTTCACTTTAAGCATTATTAAAATCACAAAAACGGACGTTTTTTTAAACTTTTTTTGCATTGATCCACGTCCCCTGGGGCAGGACCCAGGTCCCCAAACACTTTTTATGACAATAACTTGCATATAAGCCTTTAAAATTAGCACTTTTGATTATTCATGTTCGTGTCCCATAGACTTTAACGGTGTTCACGTGTTTGAACAAATTTTTTGCCTGTTCGCATGTTTTGGTGCGAACCGAACAGGGGGGTGTTCAGCTCATCCCTACCTGTAACCCAATGATGAGACATTAGAGCAGTATATAGATGATTGTGGTGACTAGTTCCAATAGGTAATGACTAAGACCTAAAATTTGCGTGAAACGCGTCTACTTCTACCTTTTTGTTCCCTGCTCCATCTGTCAACCACTTGTCATATGAAGCTTCAATAAAAGGTTTTTTAGAAGTGCAGCTGTCTGGAATCATTTCCTTATGAGATTCATATATACCTTTTTATACATTCTGTAGTCAGTGCTGTTGGGCGTCCATGAGGTAAGCATCAAATGATTTAAAAAATATATTTTTTTACATTTAAAGAGCCCCTCATAAGCAATACAATCCCAGCTTTGAATAAAAAAATAAAGTAAAACATGTGCAAAAACTGGAGCATGGGGCTTATTTAGTAGTCTTATTTTAGCTAAAATTGTAGTGTTCTTTGTCACTGTCCATTCCGTGATCTGATATTTTGTATCTTCAAGGCACTTATTATGTCTGACTACATATATGCTGTTCAGATTTTGATGTGATTTGTTGGCTGCCTTTTGTATCCTATACTAAATAAGAATTTGAAAAAAACTGGTCCACAATAAAGAGGAGGGAAGAAAGAAGAACAAAATGTATTTAGGAGGGAGGAGGAGACTTGAACTCATACCACTAGGCTCTAGAAATAAGAACAGTAAGGTCTGACTGAGAGGGGGTTATGATTATGGGGATCTTTTATGTTCCAGCACTCCTGAAAATGTAAATTCCAGGATAAACACTATTTTGGCAAAGTAACAGCATGGTTAAAGTGATTGTAAGGGTTTTTTTTTTTTTTTTTTTGTTTAAAATAACAAACATATCATACTTACCTCCACTGTGCAGCTCTTTTTGCACAGAGTGGCCCCGAACCTGCTCTTCTGGGGTCCCCCGGCGGCTCTCGCGGCTCCTCCCCACATCAGATAACCCTTACCTTGCAGGCGCGCTCCCGAGTCCAGCATTCAGCATCCATAGCCGCCAAAAGTATGACTCGATCCCGCCCGCATCATTGGATTTGATTGACAGCAGCAGGAGCCAATGGCTGCGCTCCTATCAATCTAGCCAATGAGGACACGAGACACCAGCTAGAGCTGGTGTGCTCGTCTCCGGCAAGAGGGTTCAGGTAAGTAAAACAGGGGTACTAGGGGGCTGCTGTACTGCAAGAGGTTTTTCACCTCAATGCATAGAGTGCATTGAGGTGAAAAACCACGAAGGTTTACAACCCCTTTAATGAGTAATTTTCTCACATTTTCCAGGTAAAAAAGCTGTAGTGGTGACAGATTCTCTTTAAGGGTATGTTCAAGTGCTAAGATGGCTCAATGGTTTGCAGTGCTATCTTGCAGCACTAGGGTTTCCATCATGTACAATCTTCATAGCGTTTGTATGTATTTATGGGAGCTCTGGCCTCATTCCACACTCCAAGAATGCCCAAATGATCCCTAGAGTACACGTGTCAGTGTTATATATATTAGTTGCAGTAATTTTACTAAATTCATAGGAAGAATGTATCATATAGCAAAAGGAGTGGTTGGAAAAGAAAACATAGTTCATATAGTGAACGCCTAAATTCCCATGTCCAGCCAAAACCTTTTATTAAGTTTTAGATTATTGAGTTAATATGTTTTTTTTTTTATTCTTCTTCACTGTTAGGCTCTATGCACACTGGTGTAAAAAACGTTACTTCTACAGGAGTTTTGTGTTCTGCCTGTAGAAGCAACTCAATGTTATCCTATGTTTTTGGGTGAGGACCCTTAAAAAGGGACACAAGTACCCCCTGGTACAGTGGGACTTTAGGGGCGAACAGAAAGAAATTCGTATATCATAAAATATCATTTATTTAGAAAGATAATTAAAAAGCATTTATAAAAACATGACCACAATTGGTACAGCACGTTTAGTGCAAAACAAAGAAATATTTTACACATAAATACATTAATTTACAAATTCAAGAATGAACATGGATTTCCTCCAATAGCCAATGTAACCTATGTGTCCATACACATTAGAACATTTACAGGCATATTTTGAGAGCAACGTTTAGAGACAGGAAAAAAACTTCTCATTTGCTTTCTGATTGGAGCTCAATGGCAGAAAAAATGTAAAACTCTCCTAAACTCGTCTAAACTTTGAACAAAAAATGCTCTAATGAGCGTTTTTTACTCCAAAGAGAACAGACCTTTTTTTTTAAGCCCAGTGTGCATGGAGCCTTAGGGTCAGAATAGGAAGTCTCTATTTTGCCATGGACAAAAACAAAAACATTTTTTTTTGTTGAATAGGGAAGGGTTAGAATTTCTGAAAATGTTTTTATTGCTGTCGGTGACTTCCTGAGCATGCACTCCTGTTTCAACTGCTCTCCACTCTATCCAAATACAGTACAAACAAAATGAAAAAAAAAAAACAACAAAATTTACTGCAGTTAGCTAAATGCCTTTAGAAGAGCCAAAATAATATTTATCAGTTGCAATGTATAGACTATTTACATATTGTTTATTCACATAATTAGAACTTGCAAAGTGTGCCTATTTCTTGAGTGGCTAATTTGAAATAAGGGTGTTTATTCAAATGTAAATACAACGTGTCACATAAATTTTCTAGGTACAGCAATAAATTATGTTGCTAGGTTGTCATACTATGTTACGTTAGTAAATGCAAATCTATAATTACAAGATACAAAGTCATAGGTATAGTTAGAGCATTCTCATGCCTTTACCTATACTGAGTATCTGGGCTTTGCCTTGCATTGCTACTGTCAAGTGCAAGTGGCAATTGTTGTATCCATCATCTTTATGAAGATCATACAATGGTTACAATGACTTATACGCATGAATAGGTTTATCTAAATAATGCTATAGGGTAAAAGTAAGGGGCCATGAAAAGAGAGCGTGGGTAGGCAAACATAGGATTGTTGAGAGCGGGGGAACAGGTACGGTGATGAATTGGGTGGCAAAGACATGGTTGTGACAAGGAGGGGTGAACGTGTACAGGTGCTTTGCTGAGGGTAGTACTTCATGTAACTCTGCAATCAAGAAGATCAGCTTCTATCTTTCATTTTCGAAGCTGAACTGAAAAAACTAAAGATAAAAGTTGATTGGTTGCCATGCGCAGCTGCTCCAGATTCTGTCTGCTCCAGTTTTGATAAATTCCCTCCAGCATATACTGTAATCTAATGCTGCACTGGGGCTGCCTGCACGCAGCCCTCGCCAATCTTTGGCTTCCATGCTGACCTACTGTGACTGGTACGGACGTACTGCCTTGGCCCTAACTGTAACTGTAATGTGAATGCATGCCTTTTTGTTAATTAACCTTGTCAGTATCTGCAACAACTTGTAAAGTTCTGTAAGCAGTTTTATTAAGGAGAAAGCTGTGGGATAGGGTGCATTTGCCAGGGGGGGATCTGTTTGAATGGGTGCATTGGCTGGAAGTTGTGATAGGGAATTAGATCATCAGGCACTTGGGTGCTTAGACAGAAAATAGCCATGTATTCCTTATTTTTCATAGCACATCACTAACAAAAGCAAAATGTACAAGATGTGCTATGTGCTTTGTGCTATATGAGAATTAGTAAGATAATTGAACCATGAGTATAAGACATAGTTGATTGCCCATAAAAACATTATTCTAGTTTTGTATTGCAATTAAGCAATTACAGAGGAGTGATGCAATTTGGAGATAATTATAACTTTCACAAATAACAAAATAATTTCCAGGTACAATACTGTATAGCATTATATACTCATAAAAATGGGCACATTCATGTACTGTATGAATCAAAACTTAAAACAGGAGTATTATTTGCCTATTTATAATTTAAAAGAGTAAATGATTAAAATGTCAAATGACAAATATGTCAAATGTCAAAACTTTTATTTCATAAAATATTGACAACTTTTTACAATCAATAAAGTTACTGATGCTGCAGCCATTACATTACCAATTAAAACCGTATATGTCAATTTATTGGTGTTCTTAAAAAAAATACTCTTAATTTTTATCCTTTTTTTTTAAGCGACAAAAAAGTTTTGGACAAAAAAGATATTGTACAACAGGCCTTATTAAAGCAGAGATCAGTGATCCTGTTGCGTCACTGTCCTAAAATTCAGATTTTCTTTGCGGTGTTTATTTATTAAAAGATTAAAGGCTATTTACTTTACAAAATGAATGTTGGTTAATAAAGTGCTCATTGTGAATACCCAATCATATTTTCTAGCACATTTCATTAATTAAAATTACCTAATTTTCGCTAGTCTCATTTAACAGTCAGTTTGCAAAGTAAATATTTTGTCTGCTAAATAAAAATTTACACCCCCTTGGTCAACTTAATTCTCAAAATCTTAAATATAACTGTCATACTTATACATTGTTTTGGATTATTTGAATTATTGAAATTATTTGAAATCTTTACACTTGGTGTGACACTCTTTCTATCTTTGACATTCTTACCATCTTTGAATGCCACAATGGCTTAATATGAACAGGCTGAATGAGAGAAAATATAGTGTATGCAAATTATGGTGTATATATATATATATATATATATATATATATATATATATATATATATATATATATATATATATATATATATATATATATATAGTGTGTGTATATATTATATATATATACCCACAGTATCTTTCAAAAGTGAGTACACCCCTCACATTTTTGTAAATATCTTATTATATCTTTTCATGTGACAATGCTAAAGAAATGACACTTTGCTACAACATAAAGTAGTGAGTGTACAGCTTGTATAACAGTGTACATTTTCTGTCCCCTCAAGATTACTCAACACAAAAAAAGTGCCAAAAGTGAGTATACCACTAAGTGAAAATGTCCAAATTGGTCCCAAAGTGTCAATATTTTGCGTGGCCACCATTATTTTCCAGCACCGCCTTAACCCTCTTGGGCATAGAGTTCACCAGAGCCTCACAGGTTGTCACTGGAGTCCTCTTCCACTCCTCCATGATGACATCACAGAGCTGGTGGATGTTAGACTTGGCTTCCTCCACCTTCCAGTTGAGGATGCCCCACAGATGTTCAATAGGGTTTAGGTCTGGAGACATGCTTGGCCAGTCCATCACCTTTACCCTCAGCTTCTTTAGCAAGGCAGTGGTCATCTTGGAGGGGTGCTTGGGGTTTGGGGTTGTTATCAAGTTGGAATACTGCCCTGCGGCCCAGTCCCTGAAGGGAGGAGATCATGCTCTGCTTCAGTATGTCATGGTACATGTTGGCATTCATGGTTCCCTCAATAAACAGTAGCTCCCCAGTGCCGGCGGCACTCATGCACCCCCAGACCATGACACTCCCACCACTCTCACCACCATGCTTGACTGTAGGCAAGACACACTTGTCTTTGTACTTCTCACCTGATTGCTGCCACACACGCTTGATACCATCTGAACCAAGTTTATCTTGGTCTCACCTCTGCAGTAATGCTGGCAGCACTCATACGTCTATTTCTCAAAGACAACCTCTGAATATGACGCTGAGCACGTGCACTCAACTTCTTTGGTTGACCATGACGAGGCCTGTTCTAAGTGAAACCTGTCCTGTCAACCGCTGTATGATCTTGGCCACCATGCTGCAGCTAAATTTCAGGGTCTTTGCAACCTTCTTAAAGCCTAGGTGTCAAGTACCTAGTAGATGAGCCTTATATGCAGAGGAAGGTCAATCTTATGCCTCTGACTCGCAGCCCCTGGTAGAGAAGACAGGAGTCATGGGAGTGTAGAGTAGCACGAGTGCCTGGCAGGATCAGCAGCTGGTAAGTAGGTCTGGAGTTCCGGATGACACTGTGGCTGGGAGTCAGCAGACTGGAGACAGCAGACTTGGCTGGAGCCTGGAGCAGGCTTGTGTGAGCAAGTATCACTCAGGGAATGCTGTAGATCAGACAGCAAAGCTTCAGTGTGTCAGCTAAGTTTAAATAGCCCACATGACGCCGGGGATCGCGCACACGTGCTCCCGTGCTCACACATGCACATAGGCACCGCAAACGCGCACCAGCTTGCAAGAAACTACTGTTCCCAGCAAGCCTTTCCTGACATTGCCACCCCAAGGGGCAGCCGGGTGAGACCTTTTGAAGGATTGGATCAGTCTCTTAGCGTGGATATTACCTTCAGGTTCCCATGAATTCTCTTCTGGTCCATACCCTTTCCATTTGATCAAGAATTGAATTTCATTGTTTCTCCTTCTACAATCCATGATTGCTTTCACCTCGAATTCTTCTTCCCCATCAATTACCACAGGTTCTGGAGGACCAACATTACATTCTGGGAAGGAGTTGGAAACAGCAGGTTTTAATAAGTTAACATGGAAAACAGGGTGAATTCTGAATTAATCTGGCAGTTCCAGCTCGTAGGCTACCTCGTTGATCCTTCTCTTTACTGGAAAAGGACCCACAAACCTAGGGCCCAACTTTCTTGAAGGGCATGCCAACCTTAGGTTTACTGTGGACAGCCATACCTGGTCTCCTGGTTTCAGGGTTAATTCTCCCTGTCTTTTCCTGTTGAAAGTCTCCTTGTTAAGTGCCTGAGTTTTAGCCATTGTTTCCTGTAGTAATTTGTTATTGGTACTGAAGAAGTTTACAGTTTTGAGAATGGCGGGCACTGAACATTCTGGAATGGAATTGGGCAAAAATGATGGGTGGTTTCTATAGTTGGCAAAGAACAGAATTTGTTCTGTAGTGGAGTGGGTAGAGTTGTTGTAAGCTAATGGCAGCAGAGAGATCCAGTCATCCTGGGAGAATGAGGAAAAACAGCGTAGGTACTGCTCGAAGGTCTGATTGGTCCTCTCCATCTGCCCATTTGTCGGTAGATAGTAGGCTGAGGAAAATAATAATTCAATTCCAAAGGATCCACATAATGCCTTCCAGAACCTGGAGGTGAACTATACTTCCCTATCTGAGACAATGTTGGCTGGCACTCCATGAAGCTTAATAATCTCCCTGATGAAGACTTGCGCTGTTTCGGGGGCTAAAGGGGTTCCTTTCTTGGAATAAAATGCGCCATTTTGGACGGCCGATCCACACCACAAAGATGGTGGTATGACCCTCTGCGGGAGGAAGCTCTACAATAAAATACATGGATATCATTTTCCAAGGCCTATCTGGAACAGGTAATGGTTTTAGCAGGCCCAAGGTCTGGTTTTGTTACTCTTGCTTCGGATACAGGTGGTACAGGATTCCACATATCTCTTGCAGTCTTATTCTACCTGGGGCCAACAGAATGTGCGTTGAACCAGATCAGAAGTCTAGGATGTGCCAAAATGTCCAGCTAACACATGGTCATGACAGAGTTCTAGTTTGGTGACCCGAAGATTCTCAGGTATGAAGATCTTGTCACTGTGCCAAAACAGACCATCCTTTGCCAGCAAATTTGTTTCAGAGGAAGCAGCAAACTCTGTGGAAGCCTGTTTGACCTGTGACAGTAGATCTTCCTGTATTAGAAGAAAAATTTTCGAGGACAAGATGGCATCTAGGGATGCAGTTTCTTTAGAGTCATTGAACATGCGGGACAAGGCATCAGGTTTTGTGTTCTTTGAGCCGGGGTGGTAGGTAATATGGAAGGAGAATATGGTAAAGAATAATGCCCACCTGGCTTGACGTGGCCTTAATCTCTTCGCAGTTCTCAGGTATTCCAGGTTCTTGTGGTCAGTATAGATCAGAATCTGATGAGCTGCCCCTTCTAAAAGATATCGGCACTCCTCCAATGCAGCTTTTGTCTCTACTAATTCTCAGTCCTCAACGTCATTATTCTTCTCCGCTGCTGATAACTAACGGGAGAAGAAGGCAACAGGGTATAGAAGAGCTTTGGATCCCTGTCGTGGGGAAAGCACTGCTCCAACAGCAATTTCAGAAGCATCAACTTCCAGGACAAATGTCAAGGTAGAGTCAGGATGCTTTAAAACTGAAGCAGAGGTAAACTGTCTCTTGAGGGCTTCAAAGGCAACCTGAGCTTCAGGAGTCCAGTGGAACTGGATCCCCTGCTTGGTTAACTGTGTAATGGGGGAGATGATGGCTGAGAACCCTTTAATAAACTTCTAGTAAAAGTTTGCAAAGCCCACGAAGCATTGAATCCCTCTTTTGTCTACAGGGACTGGCCATTCCAGGATAGTGGAAATCTTTTGGGGATCCATCTTAATGCCTTCAATGGAGATAATTAGCCCTAGGAATTGGATACTTTGCTGTTCAAATTCGCATTCCTCGAGTTTGGCATATAAGCAGTGCTGCCAGAGCTGACCCAACACACACTTGATATGCTTGCGATGACTGTCTATGGAAGAAGAGAAGATCAGAATATCATCTAGGTAAACAATGACAAACAAATCCAGGCAATCTCGGTCATTGACAAAGTGTTGGAAAGTATCGGGAGCATTGCATATTCCGAATGGCATCACCAGGTACTCGAAGTGCCCGAATCAGGTGCGAAAAGCTGTTTTCCATTCGTCACCTTCCCTAATGCGGACCAAATTGTAGGCCCCCCCAAAGGTCTAATTTAGTAAAGATGATTGCAGCTCCAAGTCTCTGAAATAATTCGGGTACCAGAGGGTAGCAATTCTTAATGGTAATTTTGTTAAGTTTGCGCTAATCAATACAAAGTCGTAGGGCGCGATCCTTCTTTTGCACAAAGAAGATTCCTGCTCCTGCTGGAGGAGTGGAAGGGTGGATGAAACCCTTTTTCAGATTGCCATCAATGTACTTTTAGTGTACTCAGTTCCAGTTCTGTTAAAGGGAAAATTCTCCCAAAAGGCACCTCGGCCCCCAGGAGGAGTTCAATTGGACAATCGTAGACCCTGTGGGGAGGGAGAGTCTCTGCACCCCTTTTACTGAAAACATCCAAAAAAATCATGATACGCTACTGGGACTGATTGGAGTACTTCAGAGTTCAGAAACAGCAAGAAAGAAGCGTCACTGGCAACTTTTTGAAGACAGTGTTGATGGCAATAAGATGAGGGGAACGTGACTTCCCTGGTGGTCCAATTGATGTATGGGTTGTGGGCCTTTAGCCAGGGCATGCCAAAGATTGAAATAAAGGTGAAGTGATAATATCCAGACGTAACAGTTCTTGGTGGAGATTGGCAATGGTGGCAGGTAGAGGGGTAGTTTCCTGCATAACAGGACCTGACTTGATAGCAGACCCATCGGCCACATATACAAGGAGTCCCTGAGTCTTGGGTAGTAAGGGAATCAGATGTTTAGCTGCAAAAGCTGAGTCCATGAAGTAGCTACAAAATCCAGAGTCAATGAAAGCAGATACCTGAATGTTCCTTCCAAGGAGCTGCACCAGAACGGGGAGAGCACAGTGAGATGAAGAGTTAGTGACAGCAGAAGTACGGTCAGGAGAAATAGAAAAGCACTTACAGAGCTTTGCCGGACAGAATCGGACATAATGCCCAGGTTCTCCACAGTACAGACACAGGTTGTTCAGATGACGGCGTTGGTGTTCTTGAGTGAGGGACGTAGCAAGCCCAGCTGCATAGGCTCGGACTTGTCAAGAGCGGGTGCCGGCTGTGCTGGTGGGGCAGGATTGGAGAAGCTGGGAACTCTTGGTAACATCCAGGTGGGACGAGGTTGCCCAGTGGCCCTTTCTGATTTGCGTTTCCGTAGGCATTAATCGGTCTGTATAGACAGATTAATGAGTGCATCCAGAGTTTGGGGCACCCCAACTCGGGCTAGCTCATCTTTTAGGGGGTCAGACAGTCCCATACGAAACTGGTAGCGGAGGGCAGCATCATTCCAGTTGGTATCAGCACTCCAACTTCTTTACTCTGCAACATAGTCCTCTGCTGCTTTGCAACCTTGCTGTAAGGTATGTAGTGCAGCTTCAGCAGTCGCAGACAGCTGGGGATCTTCGTAAAGCTGAGTCATGGCATCACAGAAGGTAGCCAGGTTGGTTAGTACAGCTGCTTTCTGCTCAAGGAGGCAGTGTGCCCAGGACTGAGGCTCACTCTGAAGTAGGGAAATTACAAAGCCCACCTTGATAGCCTCTCAGGAGAAGGTGCGTGGCTGCAGAGCAAAATAAATTTTGCAGGCGTTGTGAGAGAGAGGTTCCTTGCTCGGGCTCAAACATGGCTGTCTGATACTGTCACGTACCTAGTAGATGAGCCCGATATGCAGAGGAAGGCCTCTCTTACGCCTCTGACTTGTGGCCCCTGGTAGAGTAGACAGGAGGCACAGGAGTGCAGAGTAGCACCAGTGCCTGGCAGGATCAACATCTGGGAAGTAGGTCTGGAGTTCCAGATGACACTGTGGCTGGGAATCAGCAGACTGGAGACAGCAGACTTCACTGGAGACTGGAGCAGGCTTGTGTCAGGAAGCAATACACAAGGATGAAGAGGCAGGCAGAGAGGTGGTTTCAAGGGCTGGAACACAGAAGGGTCAGACAAGCCAGGTCATACACAGACAGGTAGTACTGGAGCAGATGCAGAGGTAGGAGCAGAGTCACTGAACAAGCCGGGTCAGTAACAGGCAGGCACAGAGGAACCAGAGGATAAGACAGATGCAGGGTCGTGAACAAGCTGAGATCAGATGCAAGCGGACAGCAAGGGTAGTCAAAGGTAAGCCAGCTAATCACAGGAAGAGATTAAGATAAGCAGGTATCGCTCAGGGAACACTGCAGATTAGACAGCAAAGCTTCAGTGTGTCAGCTGAGTTTAAATAGCCTGCCTGGTGCTGGGGACCGTGCGTGTGCACGTGCGCGTTCGCACATAGGCACCCGCAAACGCACACCAGCTTGCAAGGAACTACTGTTCCCAGCAAGCCTTTCCTGACACTAGACCATCTTTATGTAGAGCAACAATTCTTTTTTTCAGATCCTCAGAGAGTTCTTTGCCATGAAGTGCCATGTTGAACTTCCAGTGAGAGCGAGAGCTATAACACTAAATTTAACACACCTGCTCCCCATTCACACCTGAGACCTTGCAACACTAACGAGACACATGACAGGAGGGAAAATGGCTAATTGGGCCCAATTTGGACATTTTCTCTTAGGGTTGTACTCACTTTTGTTGCCAGCGGTTTAGACATTAATGGCTGTGTGTTGAGTTATTTTGAGGGGACAGCAAATTTACACTGTTATACAAGCTGTACACTCACTACTTTACATTTTAGCAAATGTAATTTCTGCAGTGTTGTCACATGAAAAGACATAATAAAATATTTACAAAAATGTGAGGGGTGTACTCACTTTTGTGAGGTACTGTATACATATATACACAGTATATATGCAGTGAGAGAAAAATGATTTGATCCCTTGCTTTTTTTGTACGTTTGCCCACTGACAAAGAAATGATCAGTCTATAATTTTAATGGTAGGTTTATTTTAACAGTGAGAGACAGAAAAAGTTATAAATTGATTTGCATTATAATGTGTGAAATAAGTATTTGACCCCTTCGCAAAACATGACTTAGTACATGGTGGCAAAACCCTTGTTGGCAATCACAGAGGTCAGATGTTTCTTGTAGTTGGCCACCAGGTTTGCACACATCCAAAGAGGGATTTGCAGATCCTCTTCAAGTCATTAAGGTTTTGAGGCTGACATTTGGTAACTCAAACCTTCAGCTCCCTCCACATATTTTCTATGGGATTAGGGTCTGGAGACTGGCTAGGCCACTCCAGGACCTTAATGTGCTTCTTCTTGAGTCACTCCTTTGTTGCCTTGGCCATGTGTTTTGGGTCATTGTCATGCTGGAATACCCATCCACGACCCATTTTAATGCCCTGGCTGAGGGAAGGAGGTTCTCCCTCAAGCATTCATGGTACATGGCTCCATCAGTCGTCACTTTGATGCAGTGAAGTTGTCCTGTCCCCTTAGCAGAAAAAAACCCCCAAAGTATAATGTTTCCACCTCCCATGTTTGATGGTTTAAATGCGTTTTTCTGGATATTTATGTTGTTATTCTGTCTCTCACTGTTAAAATAAACCTACCATTAAAATTATAGACTGATCATTTCTTTGTCCTTAAACAAACCTACAAAATCAGTACTTTTTTTCCCTCAATGTACTGAAATTTATTCAGTTATAATGCTGATCTGGTAATAATGGTGTTCAGCGACTTATAGTAAGAAAGTGATAGTGTGGCAGGCAATCTGACGATAACAGACACTATCTGGGAGGGTCACTAACTGACACTGATGTTGCTTTTGATGATAATACTGTACACTGACACTGTATTAATGACACTGGCTGGGAAGGGGTTAATATCTAGGGGTGATCAAGGGGTTAACTGTGTGCCTAACAATGTGCAATGCGTGCTGCTTTGACTTTTCTCTGTGGCTGTTTGTATTCCCTGCTTTTCAGTACACAGAGTTCTATGTTTTTGTAAACACAGAACTCTGTGTGTTCTTGGACACAGCTAATCATTTCAGCCAAAATAATTGGCTAAAATCAGCTGCCAAACTTGTGCTGTGTCCAATCACAGCATGGGTCAACAGGGGTCGCTTCCCAAACGCGGAAAAAGGCCGATCATGTACATGTACAGCACTTCTGGTGCTGCATAGCTATCTTTATATCTATCCTGCTAGGAAAGTGTCACAGCACACCACCAATTATAAGTGGCCGACCACAAAGAAGATTTTTTTGCATGTGCGTAGTTTGCTTAAGTTTGGGTGTTCTCACTCATCATGCTGCAATATTGATCACTTTGACGATATCTTGCTTGTATTTTTTTTTTTATAACATTGTTATATTCATGTATATTTGTGTTGAAACACATGTTGATTGTTTAACCTCTTCCAGGCTAAGGACATCATATGACGTCCTGCACTTTGAGTGGGGATATCTGAATGATGCCTGCAGCTGCAGGCATCATTCAGATATCATCTTTTTCGGCCGGCGATTCCCTGCACCATAAGAACAATCATAGTGGCAGTTCAGGGCATCCCCCCTCCCCCCGCCGCCCAGTGCTTCTACCGGTTCGCCCGTGTGATCGTTGAGCCAGAGAATAAATCGGTCGCTGCCGGAAGTTGAGCATAGAGATTTCTGGTAACCAGATGGTCCCCAGTTATCTCTATGACCCTCGGAGGCAAGGGCGCAAGGTTATGATGTCACGTCCGGGCCAGAGGAAGTTAACAAGGCCGGGGATGCGGTTGGAAAGACCGAGACAGTTTATTTTTTTTTTTAATCTCTGTCTTTCCAGCCTGAAGGAGAGATGTGGGGTCTTATAGACCCCACATCTCTCCATAAAGAGGACCTGTCATGCACTATTTTTATTACAAGGGATGTTTACAGTCCAAGACCTCCTCTGTAACTCTAAACTTAACCTGTAAAAAAATTTTAAATGTCGCCTATGGAGATTTTTAAGTATCAATGTTTGGTGCAATTCCACAAGTCTGCACAATTTTAAAGCGTGACGTGTTAGGTATCTATTTACTCAGCGTAACATCCAGCCTGGGCAGAAAAAAATCAAAGTCAGCAGCTACAAATACTGTAGCTGCTGACTTTTAATATATGGGTACTTACCTGTTCAGGGAACCCACGATGTCAGCACCCCAGCCGATCTCTGCCGCCACCATTCCTGGTAAGGGAAACCGGCAGCGAAGCCCTTCGGCTTCACAGCTGGCTCCCTACTGTGCACAAGCGAAGCGCGCGGTACTTTCTAACTGGCCCAGTGGCAGAGGAAGGAGGAGGGGGGACGAACTTCCGAGGGACAGCATCACGGCGCAGTCTCCCAGAAGGTGCCAAATGTGACACCGGGGGGGGGAGGGGAGCAGATAAGCAATAAGCGGAAGTTCCACTTTTGGGTGAAACTCTGCTTTAACTACAAACCTTAAACACACAAACCCTAAAATCAATCCTCAAACACTAAAAAACTAAATTATATACTGTATATAGTTTACTTCTTAAAAAATATTCATAAAAATGTGAAAGAAAATAGGAAAAAAACCTGTAAAAAAAAACCCACAAAAGGTACACACAAAAAGGTAGTACTAAATAGGTGGGCATATTCACTGTGCATACAATGTATAGTACACCCATAAAATGGAATCCACTGCAATGCAATTCACAGTAATGTAGCAGAATACAACTCAATGAATGCAAGGGGGTACAGTACACACTTTGTGGCCCACCACACTGCAATTCACTGTTATGCAGCACAATACAACATTGTATAGCTTTGCATGTAGCACTATATGGCATTGTATATGGCAGTGTGTATTGTAACTAACTCTCCCTGAAAATGATCTTTTAGCTTTTCCCATCCACTCTAACTCAACACACACACACACTGACAAAATGGTGATGGAAACCCTGGCTTTTATAGAGAAGGGACTGACACATTTCAAAATCCCCATTATTGGCTCTTCTATCTATGCCACCTGGGTGCATTTCCAAGGCCAGGATTGACATTATTAGTATTTGGTCGCTATGATGGTGAATGGTTAGTTTGTAATTTTCCTAAGCTGCGAACAGTTTATGGTTGACTTGAACCAGAAGCTCATCCCTAGCGGCTATCATTTACATGTGTTTATAGCAGTTTATGCTTCTGGTTGATAAGCTTAAAGGTACACTGTATTTTTATGGTGCTGTGAACAGTTTAGTAGTAAATTATTTATTCAACCTAAAAAAGGAAATCCCATATTCATATCCACTTACATTATTGCATAATAAATCACAAAAATAAACCGTTTTCTAACACAATGTGTCTCTTTTTTTAAGCCTGGCAGGATTCCAGAACAGTAATCCTCAGGTTTAAGGTAAACAGTGTCTCATAAAGCTATTGAGCTTGCCATTCTTTAGTATAGGTATTTTGCCAAGAAGGAAACACAGAAAAACTAAATTTCATAAATAATTAGCTTTTTCTTTAAAATAACTTAAACTTTCAAAAACAGTTTTTGTATAAAAAGTTCATATTGTACAGGAGCATATTTGTTTTGACTGGATGTGGAAGGAGGAAGTGCATACAGATAGATATTTCCTCCACCACTGCAGGATGCACCAAGCTTTAAAGTGAACCTGTCACATGTAAATCAAGATCTCACTGCTTCAGCTCATAGGCAGTTTAACCTCTGCATATGCAAAGGGTTCTTTACAGACCTCTCAAAATATGAAATTATCTTCCACATGAGTTGGTCCCAGACAGCTAGATAGCTTCCTTAAAAAAAATCTGGACGTGTTTGCACATAATATACCTTACTTTGAATATTTATAGGTAATAACCCCATGTATTGTTGATCTGGCGATTATCTAATTGCCTTTGAGATTTAGGAAGATTGTTTTTTTCTGGTAGAGCAAATTGGACTGTGTGGACTGGAATGTTTTAAAGGAGTTTTTGCTTTCTTCTAGATCAACTGTGAGTTTAGGGCACTGGAATGCAATAATTATTATTATTTATGTCCTGTGACAGGAATTGAACATGGATTGAAAACTGGCTACAAGGGCGAGTTCAGAGGGTGGTGATACATGGGGAGTACTCAGAATGGTCAGGGGTGGGTAGTGGGGTTCCCCAGGGTTCTGTGCTGGGACCAATCCTATTTAATTTGTTTATAAACGACCTGGAGGATGTGATAAACAGTTCAATCTCTGTATTTGCAGACGATACTAAGCTAAGCAGGGCAATAACTTCTCCGCAGGATGTGGAAACCTTGCAAAAAGACCTGAACAAATTAATGGGGTGGGCGACTACATGGCAAATGAGGTTCAATGTAGAAAAATGTAAAATAATGCGTTTGAGTGGCAAAAATATGAATGCAATCTATACACTGGGGGGAGAACCTCTGGGGGAATCTAGGATGGAAAAGGACCTGGGGGTCCTAGTAGATGATAGGCTCAGCAATGGCATGCAATGCCAAGCTGCTGCTAATAAAGCAAACAGAATATTGGCATGCATTAAAAGGGGGATCAACGCAAGAGATAAAACGATAATTCTCCCACTTTACAAGACTCTGGTCCGGCCGCACCTGGAGTATGCTGTCCAGTTCTGGGCACCAGTCCTCAGGAAGGATGTACTGGAAATGGAGCGAGTACAAAGAAGGGCAACAAAGCTAATAAAGGGTCTGGAGGATCTTAGTTATGAGGAAAGGTTGCAAGCACTGAACTTATTCTCTCTGGAGAAGAGACGCTTGAGAGGGGATATGATTTCAATTTACAAATACTGTACTGGTGACCCCACAATAGGGATAAAACTTTTTCGCAGAAGAGAGTTTAATAAGACTCGTGGCCACTCATTACAATTAGAAGAAAAGATGTTTAACCTTAAACTACGTAGAGGTTTCTTTACTGTAAGAGCAGCAAGGATGTGGAATTCCCTTCCACAGGCGGTGGTCTCAGCGGGGAGCATTGATAGCTTCAAGAAACTACTAGATAATCACCTGAATGACAGCAACATACAGGGATATACAATGTAATACTGACACATAATCACACACATAGGTTGGACTTGATGGACTTGTGTCTTTTTTCAACCTCACCTACTATGTAACTATGTAATTATGAAGCATACTTGTCTACCAGACTAATGCCGTGTACACACGATCGGAATTCTTATCGGAAAAAGCTATGATGGTTTTTCCGACAGAATTCCGCTCAAGCTTGTCTTGCGTACACACGGTCACATCAAAGTCCGACCGTCCAGAACGCGGTGACGTACAACTCGTATGACGGGACTAGAAAAGGGTAGTTCAATAGCCAGCGCGCCACCCTTTGAGCTCCTTCTGCTAATCTCGTGTTTATCTCATGTTAGTAGAAGTTTGGTGAGAGACAATTCGCGCTTTTCAGACTCCTGCTTTTTCAGATCGTTTTACTGCTGTTCAGTTTGTGCTTTTGGGTTTGTATCTGTTTTTCAGTGCGTTCTTGTCCGCTCATTACTGATTTTCAGCTCGCTCTTCACAGGCCTTGCTGTTCTTCAGTGCGTTCTGTTTAGTTCGTTCTGACCAGCCGACCATTTTGAAGCCATGTTGCGGGTACGTACTCATCCTAGAGTTCGTGCTGTGCGGGAGCTTAGTGTAATAATCCCAATTATGTTTCCTCAGTTGGGCCTCAGGCCGGACTTTTAGAAACCCCAATAACGGCCCTGGAAGCTGGCCGTCCTGGCTTGCCCCCCCCCCCAAAGAGCCCGTGAAGTGCGAGAAAAATATGTTGAATATTTTACGGGTAGGGGGACCATTGCTGTGCCAGCACATTTTGAATACATTTTTTCTTTTATTAGATCAAATCTTGATTTTCATTTACTGCTTGGGTTTATTTTTGCTGTCTCCTAGGTTCTCCTAGTGCACTTGTAGTGCCAAGTGGTTTTTCCATTATTAAATAACACCCATTGTCACTGTAAACACCAACTTAACACAAAAAATGGTATTAATCATTGAAAGAAGAAGCGACACATTGTTGAGTATAAAACTTTTTACTCCATGCACATTCACATGTGCGTTTTATAAAACATTTGGCAGTAAAAAAAAACACATTTTTTTTTTTTCAAAGTTTTACTTTGAAATTTCTGAAAAAGTACAGAAACAGGCATGTTTACAAACATAATATACACAACTCTGGAACTTACAAAGTTCAACATTGCAAAAAAGAAGGCAAAATCAGACATTTTATAGTGTGAAAAAGGTCCTGATCTTGCCCTCAAAATGGGGATTTCCTTTCCTTTCTGATCCCATACCTAATGTAAACATGTGCTATCTCCCATCATGGGGGATCAATGGACGTATTTTGGGGATGCAACCACTTCCTCTCACCTACTAGAGTTGGAAGGAAGGGGTTGCACCCACAAAACGCGTACATTAAAATCCCCTGATGGCAGATAGCACATGTTGACACACTGTGTGCATCTTCCAAATTTGGCTTTTAAACTGTATTCAAACAGTAGATAAAATTTTTGTCAAAAAAAATTCCAGGAATCTTTTTAGGATTTAAATTCTCCCTAGTACATCAATCATGTTCTTCAGTCTTTGTTCAGTCTCCTTGTTTTTTTCTTTGATTAATGTCCAAATCCTGACTACAAAACATGATTTTCTGGATCATCCGTTGGGCACTGTCACTGGTGAAATCACTGGATTTTGGTACCACAACCTGAACATTACCTAAAATAAAAATACACACCATGTATTATAAATATGCAGGCATACATCTACTACCTGAATCTGTGGTGACCGACACTGACCTGTTGTGGTGACAATCTCCACCACCTCTCCTTCCTCCACATCCTCAGATTGTGAGCTTTGTTCCCCTTCTTCTGGAGGTGGGGGGTCCCTGGTGTCCTCATATTTTTCGAGTCTTTGCTCCCTTATGAGAATGAAACAAAAGGTATACTTAGCACACAGATCTTTGAGTCCAGAAATAGGACTCAATTCTTCTAGCATTATAAAGAAGAAGAGAATGCGCTGCATTGAAAGATTAAAAAATTTGCAGTGTGATGAATGTGCCATCTTCATTACAAACAGTCGTTTTACCAGACTGAGCGGCTCCATCTCGTACTTGATTCTGAGCATGCGTGGTTTTTTACGCATCGGAATTGCATACACACGAACGGAATTTCCAATAGAAACTTTTTCTGTCGGGAAAATTGAGAATATGCTCTCAATCTTTTGCTGGCGGAAATTCGGCCAGCAAAAGTCCTATGGAGCATGCACACGGTTGCATTTTCTGACCAAAAGCTCTCATCGGTCTTTTGCTGGCCAAATTTACGATCGTGTGTACGCGGCATAACTGTGTAATTATGTAGTCTATCCAATTGTCTTTTTTTGCTGTTGCTGGAGTCTACAGATGACAAAATTTGACCTGTGTACGGCTAGCTTTAGGCTGGTCTAATCTATTTAGTCTATAAAGTCAAATTGTTTTATCTATTATTTTTTATTTAGTCCTGTTCATTTTTATGCAATCTTGTAATCATCCACTAATGTGAAAAAGCAGAGAAATGCAATTTTATAAAAAATAACCCTCATTTACTACCTTCTGGTGTGTACTGCTCTTTTTTGGTTGATTTGGATTGTAAACAGAACATGGTTTTAGAACAATATGTCACTGTCAGCCAAACTACTAAGACTGCAAGTTAAGTTATCTCACCACAACTAGATCAGTTATAGAGATCACAAATTTAGTGCTTAGATTGCAGAAGCGGAACAGTCAAAAATAATTTAGCTCTAGTAAAAAAAAACAATAATAGCGCTGGAATATACTGTGATGCCGCGTACACACGAGCGGACTTTTCAACCGGAC
This sequence comes from Aquarana catesbeiana, assembly GCF_042186555.1. Classification (NCBI taxonomy): domain Eukaryota; kingdom Metazoa; phylum Chordata; class Amphibia; order Anura; family Ranidae; genus Aquarana; species Aquarana catesbeiana. Next base: position 147,120,453 of record NC_133325.1, read on the forward strand.
CGAGTCCGGCGGACAATTCGACTGTGTGTGGGCTTCATCGGACCTGCAGCGGACTTTTTCGGTTGAAAATCTGATGGACTTTTGATTTGGAACATGTTTCAAATCTTTACGTCGGAATTCCGCCGGACCCAGTTCCTATTGAAAAATCCACTCGTCTGTATGCTAGTCCGATGGACAAAGAACGACGCTAGGGCGACTATTGGCTACTTATTTTAGTCCGGTCGTACGTCATCACGTACAAATCAGTCGGACTTTGGTGTGATCGTGTGTGGGCAAGTCCGTTTGTTGGCAAAGTCCGTCGAAAAGTCCGTCGGACCAGTCCAGTCAAAGTCCGCTCATGTGTACGCGGCATGAGATGTGATATGGACTCTAGGTATACAGCAGGTTAGGACAGTGCAGCCATTGTCATACAAGCCTGCACATGCCTGCAAGCTAATCACAGAAACTCACAGCCTAGAAGAGAGAAATAATTCAGTGTCTTTCTAATGAAACTGTTATTAGACATGTGGATTTTGTTTGGTTCCGAAAAAAAATTTGGACATTTTCGTTATTCAGAAATTCGGATGTATCTGAATTTCCGAATACAACAGTAATAAATTTAAATTAAATTTGTTTGTTTCATTTAGATGTTTAAAGCATCAGAATGAAACAAATGATTTGAATTCTTTCAATAATAGCTGTTTTTTAAGGAGTGGGGTGGCCTCCCCGCCGACAGCAGAATATAAACAAACCGGCAAATCAAACAATTCTGGCAATAAAAAAATAATAAACAAAATGATGTGGGGGTCCCTTCAATCCATACCAGGCCCTTCAGGTCTGGATTTAAACAAAAACAAATAAGGGAGGTCCCCCTCAAAATCCATACCAGACCCTTATCTGAGCATGCAGCCTGACAGGTCAGGAAATCAGGGTGATGAGTGAGCGCCACCCCCCCCCCCCCCCCGAACCATACCAGGCCACATGCCCTTAACATAGGTAGGTGCTTTGGGGCAGGACAAGGGCCTCTTCCCCACAACCCTGGATGGTGGTTGTGGGGATCTGTGGGCTTATCAGAATCTGGAAGATCCTGCCCCCCCCATACGAATGAGTATAGGGTACATTGTACTCATTCTACACATTGTACTCATTCACCAAAAAAGTGTAAAAAAAAAAAAAAACAGAGACAGTTTTTGACAAGTCCTCTATTTAAAATAAACTAAAAATAATGTCCCCATGGTAAAGTCAGCGTCAATCGTGATGAACGCTGCCGTCCTCCCGAAAAAAAAAGCTTCACACCTGTTACTTCCCTTTCGCGTCTGACATCTCCAGTGCCAACTAACTAATAAACAAAGGGGACCCCACCTTTTTGTTTATCTACCATCAGAGCTGGGAACTAGAGCTGTCAGTCGGCAGGTGCCTAGTGATACTAGCTGTCACCGGTAACCCCGTCCCTTTGTTTATTTAAGGTTGGTGGGAACCGGACATGTCAGACGCTGGTAGGCAAGCGATTGGTACATAGCTTTTTTTTTTGCGTTTTGGTGGCGTTCATTGTGATTGATGTTGGATTTACTTCAGAGGACATTTTTTTTTTTTTTAGTAAAGAACTTGTCAAAAACGATTTGTTTTTATTTTTGACACTTTTTTTGGTGAATGAGTACCCCATACTCATTCACATAGGTGGGGCCAGGATCTAAATGGCTTTTTTCGTACTGCACATGTCTGTTATACAAGTCATTTGTGCATTATACATGTATACAGTAGAAGTTGCCTGCATTACTACATGTGATTCTGATTTCTGCATTTATTGCCTCCTCAAACAAGTGAGACAGAAAACAGTCTGCACTAATACACATAAAAGGTGTGGAGCTGACATAGCAGCGGTGGGAGCCTTCTTTCTTTACTATTTTCCTTGTTACCAGAAAGCAGTCTGTGCTCCACAAACAGACACAAATACATTTCTTTGAAACTGACTAGGGATGAGCCGAACACCCCCTAGTTCGCTTCGCACCAGCACCTGCGAACGCACCGAAAATTTGCACGAACGTTAGAACCCCATTGAACTCTATGGGACTCGAACGTTCGAAATCAAAAGTGCTCATTTTAAAGGCTAATTTGCATGGTATTGTCCTAAAAAGGGTTTGGGGACCGGGGTCCTGCCCCAGGTGACCTGTATCAATGCAAAAAAAAGTTTAAAAAACGACCGTTTTTTCGGGAGCAGTGATTTTAATGATGCTTAAAGTGAAAAAAAAGTGAAATATTCCTTTAAATATTGTACCTGGGGGTTGTCTATAGTATGCCTGTAAAGTGGCGCATGTTACCCGTGCTTAGAACAGTCCCTGCACAAAATGAAATTTTTAAAGTAATAAAAGTCATTTAAAACTGCTTACGGCTTTAATGTAATGTCCGGTCCCGGTAATATGGATTAAAATCAGTGAGACAAACGGCATTGGGTACCCCCCCAGTCCATTACCAGGCCCTTTGGGTCTTGTATGGATATTAAGGGGAACCCAAATTAAAAAAAAGGAAAGGCGTGGGGGCCCAGGCCCTCTGAACAGCAGTATACAGGCGGTGCAAACAAGACAGGGACTGTAGGTTTGTTGTTAAGTAGAATCTGTTCGTAATTTTGAACTGGTACATTTAGCTCCAGCCAAAAAATCTGTTTTAAGCTTTTTGGAAAACATAGGGAAGGGTTATCACCCCTGTGACATTTGTTTTGCTGTCTGTGCACCTCTTCAGAAGATTTTACCTCACTTTCTGTCCCAATGACAAATGTTTTTTGAAATTTGGGGGTTTTAGTGAAACAAGGATTGGTGATAAAGCATCAGTGGAAAGGAGACACGTTTTTCCCATATTAACTCTTACAGGAGAGAATTTCCCTTCCTAGGGGTAGATTTCATCTCACTTCCTGTTGTCTCCTTCCGTTTGCAAGTAGGAATCGTTTGTAAGTTGTATGTTTGAAAGTAGGGGCCTGCCCTATATACTCTTCAGAAATTGGGGCCATAGGTGTTGGTGTTGCCACAACACTGTAAGCCCTCACAGTTACTCTTGGTGGGCGCAGGAACGGGCTCTGCTGTGAAACATTAGATCAAGAATTGTAATTATATGCTCCTGTTGAACAGGGGCAGAAAAATTGGGCCTTTGGTGGTGGTGGTGGTGCTGGTGCCACAACACTGTAAGTCCTCACAGTTACTCTTGGTGGGTGCAGAAACGGGCCCTGCTGTGAAATATTAGATCAAGAATTGTAATTACATGCACCTGTTGAACAGGGGCAGAAAAATTGGGCCTTTGGTGGTGGTGCTGGTGCCACAACACTGTAAGTCCTCACAGTTACTCTTGGTGGGTGCAGAAACTGGCCCTGCTGTGAAATATTAGATCAAGAATTGTAATTACATGTCCCTGTTGAACAGGGGCAGAAAAATTTGGCCTTAGGCACTGGTGCCACAACACTGCAACCCCTCACAGATAATATAGTTGGAGCACAGGAATGAGCCCTCCTGCAAAAAATTGCATCAAAAATTGTAATTACACGCCCCTGTTAAACAGGGGCTGAAAAATTGGGCCTTAGGCACTGGTGCTGGTGCCACAACACTGCAACCCCTCACAGATACTCTAGTTGGAGCGCAGGAACGAGCCCTGCTGCAAAGTATTGCATAAAAAATTGTAATTACACGCTCCTGTTAAACTGGGGCTGAAAATTTGGGCCTTAGCCACTGGTGGTGGCACCCAGAACCAAAAATATTCTTACAAGCTATCAGCATGATCATTGAGGCGGAAGAGGATAGTCACTCAGCATAACAGGATAGTCACTCAGCATCAGCATAGGCAGTCTTGAAGGGATATGACATTTCAAAAAAAATTATTTGGTTACATCAGCATCAGGTGCTTGGTAGCTGGTGGTGATCCAAGACTGATTCATTTTTATGAAGGTCAGTCGATCGACCGAGCCGGTGGACAGGCGCACCCTGTGATCGATTACAAAACCTCCAGCAGCACTGAATGTGCGTTCCGAAAGAACGCTGGATGCAGGACAGGCTAGTAGCTCAAGTGCATACTGTGCAAGCTCTGGCCAGTGATCCATCCTCAAGACCCAGTAACCCAGAGGATTTTCGGTGGGAAAGGTGTCTAAGTCACATCTTGCCCCTAGGTATTCCTGCACCATGTAAAACAGACGCTGGCGATGGTTGCTGGAACCGATCATACCTTGGGGCTGCGGACTAAAAAATTGTCTGAACGCATCGATCAGACGGCCACCTTCTCCACCGTCTTCTTTGACTATCTGAAGCCTCAGCAACACGTTGTCCAGGAACAGGAGTTTGTAACCTCCCAGTCTCTGGGAACGCGTTGCACAGACCTTTCTGCAAGGCCTCCCAAAGATGTTTCATGCTCTGCTCCCTCTGCAACGGCAAGATAAGGTCCGCAACCTTACCCTTGTAACGTGGATCAAGGAGGATTGCCAGCCAGTATTGATCCCTCTCCTTGATACCACAAATACGAGGATCCTTCCGCAGGCTTTGCAGGATCAGGGAGGCCATGCCGCGTAGGTTTGCTGAGGCATTCGGTCCGGAGATCTCTGGGTCGCTAAGGACGACATGATCTGCAGCCACCTCCTCCCAGCGAAGCATACAAGTCCATGGGTTTCTTGGGACTGTAAATGATCCCTTAAAGACTGCTGCTGATGCTGAGTGACAGGCTCCACCTCCATGCAGAAACAATCCTCCTCTTCCTGTGTGATCGGCAGGCATGCAGGAACACTGTCTGGATAAAGGGGTCCTTGAGAGCTAAGGAAGTCCTCCTCTTCCTGCCTCTGTTCTGCCTCAAGTGCCCTGTCCATAATTCCACGCAGCGTGTGCTCCAACAGGTGGTCACTGATGCATGCACTGTCACTGCTCACCATCCTCGTGGCCTCCTCAAATGGTGACAGGACAGTGCATGCATCCCTGATCATGGCCCACTGGCGTGGGAAAAAAAAACAAGCTCCCCTGACCCTGTCCTGGTGCCATAGTCACACAGGTACTCATTGATGGCATCTTTTGGCCTGCATGCTTGCGTAGCCCCTTGAACGCCTACGGAGCACTGCTGGTTCCGAAGTCAAATCAGCACAGGAAGAGGCCATGGAGGAAGAAGAAGAGGAGGGGGTGGAGGAGAGAGGTGTGGCAGAATCACCACTAGTAGTATTTTGGAGGCGTGGTGGCTGCCAGAAGAGCCACCCAGTGCACGGTGAAAGATAGGTAACGTCCCTGTCCATGCCTGCTGGATCATGAGTCAGCGGTAATATGCACCCTACCGCTGACTGCCCTGTCCAGCGAGGCCAAGACTTTGCCTTCTACATGCCGCTAGAGAGCCGGAATCGCCTTCCATGAGAAAAAGTGGCGTTTGGGAACCTGCCACTGAGGAACCGCACACTCCACAAACTCACGGAAGGGGGCAGAGTCTACCAACTAAAAAGGCAGCAGTTGAAGTGCTAGCAGTTTAGCCAAGCTAGCATTCAACCGCTGGGAATGTGGATGGCTGGGAGCGAACTTCTTTTGGCGGTGCAGCAGCTGGGGCAGGGAAATTTGCCTGGTACAATCTGACGTTGGTGTACCGATAGCAGATTGCCCCCAAGTACTTGGCTGTGACACACCTAATTCTACACCTTCATTCCTCTCAGTGCATGTCTCAGAGAGGACTGAAGGTTTAGTGGGGTTGGAGAACCCAGCTGATGAGGAGCAAGGAGAGGTCCTCTTTGTTCTTTGGTGTGGGTCTTTTAGGTATGCCAACGAACTGCATGGCAGGTCAACTTATGTCTGGTCAAACATGTGGTGCCCAAACGGGAGATGTTTTGGCCACGAGAGATACTCTTGAGACATATGTCGCAAATAGCAGCGGTGGGATCTGATGCACTCCTCTCAAAAAAGGCACACACCAAAGAACTTTTGGAATAACGCGCAAAGACAGCAGCGCCCTGCACATGCGGAGCTTTGCAGTGTGATGCAGTCGGTGTGCTGCCCTTAAGCTGGCCCCTGGAGGGCATCCTGCTTCGTTGGTGATGTGCCTCCTCCTCTCTCCTATCAGGCACCCACGTGGAGTCAGTGACCTCATCATCCCCTCCCTCCTCATCACTGGAGCAAAGCTGGCAGTATGCTGCAGCTGGGGGAACATGACTGCCAGACTGCTGTCCTTCTTGGGCACCCCTCTCTCTGGGCTCACGTTACTGCCTTCCTCTAGCTGGGTACCATGATCTGAGCTGTCAAAACGCTGGGCATCCTCCTGGAGCATGTACCCAACACTGTGGTCAAACAGTTCGGGGGACTCCTCACGAGGACATGGTGGGGCTAGGGAAGGAGTGACTGATGCCATTGAGCCGAGGAAAAAGGCTGCGTTGGCAGCTGCTTTGCCAGACAAAGTACCCTGAGCCTGGGTGAGATAGGATGAGGAGGATGAGGACGGCTTGGTCATCCACTCCACCAAGTCTTCCGCATGTTGCGGCTCAATACGGCCAGCTGCCGAAAAAAAGGACAAGCGTGTCCCACGGCCACGTGCTGATGAGGATGCACCGTCTCTACGACCAGCACTGTTGCCTCTAGACACAGAGCCTGCTTGCCCTCTTTTATTGGCTTGTGACTGTCTTCCTCTCCTTGTTGGCTTTCCAGACATACTAATGGCCTGCAGTGAGATGTAGCTGCACAAAGCTGTGATGTGTATATATATACTGATATGCAGCTAGCAGAATCAACTGCCTGCCTGTAGTATTATTAGTATGAGAACACCAGCAATCGTCTTCAGGTAGCTTTAGGCGCACACAGTGCAGAGGATGCAGTACACTAACTGTAAATACTGTAACTGCCTGCCTGTGGTATTAATAGGAGCAGAACAACAGCAATTGTCTTCAAATAGCTTTAAGTGCACACTGTGCAGAGGACGCAGTACACTAACTGTAAATACTGTAGCTGCCTGCCTGTGGTATTAATAGGATCAGAAGAACACCAATTTTATTCAGGTAGCTTTAGGTGCACACTGTGCAGAGGACACAGTACACTAACTGTAAATACTGTAGCTGCCTGCCTATGGTATTAATAGGAGCAGAACAACATCAATTTTCTTCAGGTAGCTTTAGGTGCACACTGTGCAGAGGACGCAGTACACTATCTGTAAATACTACAGCTGCCTGCCCGTGGTATTAATAGGATCAGAAGAACACCACCAATTTTATTAAGGTAGCTTTAGGTGCACACTGTGTAGAGGATGCAGTACACTAACTGTAAATACTGTAACTACCTGCCTGTGGTATTAATATATGATCAGAAGAACACCACCAATTTTATTCAGGTAGCTTTAGGTGCACACTGTGCAGAGGATGCAGTACACTAACTGTAAATACTGTAGCTGCCTGCCTGTGGTATTAATATAGGAATAGAAGAATACCACCAATTTTCTTCAGGTAGCTTTAGGTGCACACTGTGCAGAGGACACAGTACACTAAGTGCAAATACTGTAGCTGCCTGCCTGTGGTATTACTAGGATCAGAAGAACACCACTAATTTTCTTCGGGTAGCTTTAGGTGCACACTGTGCAGGGGACGCACTACACTAAATTGTAAATACTGCAGCTGCCTGCGGTACTGTACTAATAGGATCAGAACAACACCACTCATTTTCTTCAGGTAGCTTTAGGTACACACTGTGCAGAGGACGCACTACACTAACTTGTAAATACTGCAGCTGCCTGCAGTACTGTACTAATAGGATCAGAAGAACACCACTAATTTTCTTCAGGTAGCTTTAGGTGCACACTGTGCAGAGGACGCACTACACAAACTTGTAAATACTGCAGCTGCCTGCGGTACTTTACTAATAGGATCAGAACACCACCAATTTTCTTCAGGTAGCTTTAGGTGCACACTATGCAGAGGACACACTACACTAACTTGTAAATACTGCAGCTGCCTGCGGTACTGTACTAATAGGATCAGAAGAACACCACTAATTTTCTTCAGGTAGCTTTAGGTGCACACTGTGCAGAGGACGCACTACACTAACTTGTAAATACTACAGCTGCCTGTGGTACTGTACTAATAGGATCAGAAGAACACCACTAATTTTCTTCAGGTAGCTTTAGGTGCACACTGTGCCGAGGATGCACTACACTAACTTGTAAATACTGCAGTTGCCTGCGGTACTGTACTAATAGGATCAGAAGAACACTAATTTTCTTCAGGTAGCTTTAGGTGCACACAGTGCAGAGGACGCACTACACTAACTGTAAATATTGTAGCTAATAGGACTAATAGGATCAGAAGAACACTAGCAATTTTCTTCAGGTAGCTGTAAATACTGTAAAAACACCTGCCTGCCTGTCAGTAGTAGTACTATTCCTTAGTAGATGAGGGGTTTGCCAATGGGGCAATCAGTAGAGAAACCTGGGAATACATACGTACGAAACATCTTAAGATTCCCACTTTTTATAGCCTGCCAAAGATACATAAGAACATGCAGACTCCACCAGGCAGACCAATAATCTCAGGAATCAGAAGTATCACTGAAAATCTAAGTAAATTTGTAGATGTCCAACTTAGACCCTACGTACAGAATATTCCATCAAGTATAAAAGATACGATACATCTTTTTAAAAACTTAGAAGGAATTCAACTCACCCCCCGATACTCTACTAGTGGCTATAGACGTCGAGGCGTTATACAGCTCAATACCACATCACCTGGGAATCGCAGCTGTGAAGCACGTGCTCTCACAGTCTCACAAAGATGATTGGAAAATCTGGCACTTTATCACTGCCTCTCTGTAATTTATCCTGTCACACAACTATTTCTCTTTCAATGGTTCCCATTTCCTCCAGGTGCAGGGAGTAGTGATGGGGACTTGCTGCGCCCCATCCTACGCGAACCTGTACCTGGGAGAGTGGGAGTGGTCCCTCCTAGATGATGAGGATTTGGCCACATATCACTACGTGGTATAGGTATATTGATGATATCCTCATCATCTGGGAGGGATCAGTTGAACTGCTAAACACTTTTTTGCTAGCCATCAATAAAAACAACTTCAATTTATTTTTTACTATGTCCTGTAGTAAGGACACAACTACATTCTTGGATGTCACCATCTCCAAAAATGAGGATGGCACCCTTTCAAGTGGCCTCTATAGGAAGCCCACTGCGGGTAATAC